>NC_056729.1:365675460-365700460 GCF_019279795.1 Protopterus annectens | reverse complement strand
TCAGGTAGGGGAATCATGGGTATGCAATAATGGGCCTAAGTGTGCAGGTGTTGGTTGGCAGAGATGTATTAGGCCCGCCCCGTGGAAGTAATTAATATTCCTGTGCGGGTATAGCAGACGCGCATACCTCCCAAACCTTAAGAGCACATCTACTGGATAGTCTGTAAACCATTGGGGGAACACATAGGGACTATATCAGTGAACTGTACCCAGTTATCATAGACGTCCATGATTACGAATCAGAATCTAACAGTCCCAACTAAACCCTTCCAGAACTAGTAATATTAGGTGGACAGGTGGTGGAATACACATAATGACTAATGACAACACGCATGTGTCATGAACAGCATGTACCTCGGCAAATGTGTATGAATACACATGCTCTGGGACTGTCAATGTGTCAGGTTAATAGTACCAATCATCTAAATGTGTCCCTTAGGGTGTTATGCAGTGTCCCTGATTCAGTGTTAGTTCTCCCCCATTCGTATGTGAGGTCTCCTAGTGATGGAAAGCGCATATTCCGACGACTACCTTAGGTAGATGATAGCATAATAGGTTGGTGTTAGCACCTGTTCACCTTTGCGAGGGACAGTACCCTTTGGACAGTTTTATCCTGCAAAATAAATGTTATTATGACACATGGCCTGTGATTTAGGGCAAAGAATCCATATACTGTCTGTAGTGGTTGCATAAAACGATTATATTGTATCTGAAACACCTAGATGTTATAGGAAACAGTATTTGCAATGATAATGCTACAAGAATAACCTTTACTTATGCAAACCGGTGAATTAGTCTATTTTCTACTGGCTGTGGGTATGTGTTGCCGTGCCAAATCTGACATCTCTGCATATAGGTCCTATATGGCTGCCACCTTTCCAAATGGCCAAAGTGGGACCTGCTCTGTAGAAATATCAGACATACCAGGTGAGAACATACCTACAGCCATACATAGTACAGAACTATACATATTAGCACAAATAAAAGCTTAGTCTAGCAGCAGGCAAGTTGCTTATGCTACTTCACATAACATACAGATGTATCATATATAAAATAACTGTTACATGCAACTATTAGAGAAACATAGAATATAATATTGTCCTGTAATCAGGACATTTGCTATGTCTAGATTATTTCTGCTTGACACATATGCCTAAGGAGGGACTGTCCCACGCAAAGTGGGACAGGTGTTAATCCTAAAGTCTCACCTCGGCCAATTTAAAAGGTGGCAAACCTACAATAGGTATGGGGTAGCATGACCAGGCAGACGGATGTGGTTCCCAAAACACATTTACTTGTCTGCATTGCAGAGTATTGGTTCCCATGTATCAGCCAGATGGGAGCAGATTGTATGAGGAACACACATATAATATGATTAACTCACTGGACAGGCCGCTGATTCCGTACAGTCAAACGCCATGCCGTCGACTAATGGTCAGCCATACCCGATACAGTAGTCATGTAGTCCGATGTAATAGGCATCACAAGGGATCGCACCCACCCAGCGTGAGTGACAAATGCAAGTACCAATGTCGGTGCATGTGCAAATGAGGGAGCGAGCAGGTGTAAGCATGTTTGGCTACCAGTATGCGAGTATTGCACTGTTAAAGAAATGTGGAGTCTAAACAAGTGTAAGAAGCTGTAACCAGAGGTCAGCAGTGCTTTACACCACACAAACCCACACACAACCACTCCCAACTGCTGCAAGGTGCCTTACTCACTCCGTATCCAATGGCCTTCTTCTGGCCGCAAACAAATAACCGTCCTTTGCAAGTGTTGGTAGCAACACCTTGCACACACAGCTAATGTGAATTACCAATACACCATGGCAAATATACAGACAACAGGCAGTACCACACACATACCATACAGCACAGTCATCCAACAGTATGACAATGTACTGGCATATATGTCCGGACCAGTGGTGTTTGCAGACTTGGCCGTCTTGTGTTTACGTATGTGACCATGCCCAGTATGACCGTTCCGCATGTTGTCGACTGACATTGCCATCATACTTTCATGTGTTTGAGCATGCCCAGTATGGTCAACTGTATCACGTGTGTTACATGTCCAGGTAGTCAGTACTGTGGTGCCAACCTCTGCGTTGTACACTGACAGGTGGCATGCTGTGTCTGCAGGGTATCCATCGGTCATGTGGCATTGACTGTTGCTACATTTCTGCACAGCATGAGGGGACATCCAACTGTATCCACATTCCTACACAGCACCGGGGACCGGGCGCACCTGACTGTTACATCTGTACGTTGGAAGGAGGGCACAGTTGACACTTATACACTTTTGCTAGTACTGTACTGATATGTCAGGTACTCCATTTCAGTGTGTAGACCTACCTATTGTGCTGGCTAGAGGCATACCAGTGTACTCCAGATCTTAGCTTTAATTACCAACATATTAGTTTCAGACATCCTAGCCTTCACAACCTACATCCAACTGTCTGGCCTGCTGTAGTCTGTCTGTGTGTGTCTGTTGGGAGGGGGTCATCCATTGGGCATATTCAGAGGCCATAGTACAGCATTTGTCTGTGTTGGTCTACACCTGTCCAGCTGGTTGAGATTTGTGTGGGCTGTATGGACACACAGGATGCTCAGCCCATTACCCGTAGTGGATTAGGACACCCTGTGTACTACTGGCTACTATGGTGACCCAGGTATGTGCTACAGATGTCATGGTGCCACTGTGGATGTCTGCTGTCTGCTGCCTTAACATTCAGCCACCAAATTCCCTTGCATGCTCACATCCATACCATAGCTACAGGTAACAACACATTCTAATACAACTGCCAATTGGTAGGTTGATTGACTTACCTTGAGGGTGTGCCAGACCTGAGGATGGTGCTGGAGGGCTGCCTATGTCGGATGCACACAGTGCACTTCCTATACATGGCTGAGCACAGGTACTGTCATGTTTGGCATCCCTTTTAATGTCTGTGCGAGTCAGAGAGGGTGACATTCCCTGGGTCCCTACTGTGTCAGGGCATATGCTATGCGTTGCCTCTTTGCCAAGGCCAGGTCATAATGGGCACACCTCCTTCCGCCTACTGGGTCAGGCTCAGGTAGTTCCTCCTCTGAGTCACTCTGTGCCTGTACAGGAATTGGCATTGGTGAGGGGCTTTGTGGCCCTGCCCCATGCTGTTCCTGCTGCAGCTGTTTCTGCAGGATCATATTGTGTAGCATAGCGCATACCATAACAATTTGGGTGCATGTAGCTGGTGAATACTGCAAGGCTCCACCAGATGTGTCCAGAGACTGGAACCATGACCTGAGCATCCCAAACACATGCTCAATTATATGTCTTGCCTGTGCGCATGCCTCATTATGGCATAGTTGTTCAGGTGTGTGTGCACTTCTGATGGGTGTCATCAGCCACGGCACCAGTGGGTACCCAGCATCCCCCACTAGGTGACTGTAGGGGATGTCCATGTCAGCAAAGCTGTGGTACAGCTGCATCAGATGCCATATATCGGAATCATCATAGCTTCCATGGCAGCCAGCATGCACATTCAGTATAATGCCCTGGGCATCACATACGACCTGGCAGTTGATGGAGGGGATGCCCCTGCGGTTAATGCAGGCCCTATCCCGCTCACCGGGTGGTACTTTGATGCGTATGTGCATGCAGGCTATAGCACCCACTATCCCAGGGTAGTCTGCCATTTGGTGGAAGAGATGCATATTGCTGGTCAACATCTCACGTGTGTTGAGGAAATGTACGTGCTTACTGGCATGTGGTGACATGGCATCCAGGAACTCGTGGAATACTCTGGATGCAGATGCCTGTGAAATCCCCATGATATCCCCAGTTGTGCTTTGGGAGGTACCTGTGTCTAGTATACCTAGGCCTACACATACCTTGGTATCCACTGGGATGGGTTTTCCTCGGCCTGTTCGATGTGTCAGGTGTGGCTGGCACAGCTCAAGAATCTGCTGTAGGAGGTCTCTGTCTACCACATAGTGCTTCACTATCTCCAGCTCATGTAGCCCCTGGTAGGTTACCCTGGGTCTGTACAGTCTTCTCTGTCTCCTCACCAAGGGTTGTTCGGCAGCATTCAAATCCTCACCACCCTCAGCCTTCTGCAAATGTTGCTCTATGTTGCCTGATGCAGCCCTTCTCATTTTGTTGGATTGTTTTGTAAAATTTCCCCGCATGTATACACCGGTGGTGTAGAGTGTGGAAAAAACCTGAGGGGATGGTGCTTGCTCACTTTATTGTAATGTTCTGGGCCGGGCTGGGCCTGTAATCTGCTGATTGTCATAATTATCACATGTTTGCCCGGCTTGTTCACCTTGACTACTCTCCTACTGCTGTTGTCCCCCCCAATTGCACTAGGCAGGTATAGACACACCCCTAGCTTAGGCATGCTAAGCCAGGAGAAATCCTGAAACACAGGGCTTCAATCTACGTACAGTATGCCTGACACCCCCCCCATGCTCTCACCTATATTCGAGTCCTGCACCCGGCTGTCTATACACATACACTCTTGGGATCTGCATCACACCCTGGGGATAAACGGGATACACTATTTTCTACCTCGTTTGCATAGTATTGTGTTCTAATGCATAGTTACATGACCCATAATGAGCTTCCCCAAAAATAACCACTGCTTACTGTTGTGCAGATCCACACACATCTGGTTAAAAGCACCTTCCTATCACTGTATTCAATGTCCCTTGTTCTTCCCAGCAACAAAATTACTGGTCTGTGCATGTCTCAAACTCGGGACCCTGCACACCACAGATGATGTGTTTTACCACTAAGCCATGGCAGATATTCATACATCTGAGGTTATCATGTACAGATCATCCAGCACAGGCATTCAACAGTATAGGACATGTATTCCATCATGTAGATTTATGTGTGCTAATGTCCACACACACACACACACACACACATATATATATATATATATATATATATATATATATATATATATATATATATATATACACACACACACACACACACACACACACACACACACACACACAAACATATATACATATACACACGCATACGCAGATATAGAATATATATCACAACAGTGGACCACATGACACCAAAGCATTAGACAAGAATGAAAAGGAAACCACATGCACCTCCTGCATTATGTACTGGTGTTAATATCAAGGCAAGTGTGTTTCTATTTGTCACATGGGTTCAGACTGTATTAAGGGTAAGATTAGGGCTGCTGACATTACTCACCAGACTTATTGCCGAATGTATGTGTATGTCTTGCCAACCCAGTCTCTTGGCCGATTGTGACATTTATGGATACTATATAGGAAAACAACAAAACATGCTCCTCAACACATCCTGGAGCTAGCCACTCACAAATACCAACACATAGGATATGACTGCCAAACACACACACCTGTCATGGCTTGGAATAGAATACCTGTCTATTCTATCACACTACAGCATTACACAGTTATAGAACGCGCTACCGAGATTACTGGGACACAACATTCCAAAAAGTGTACTTCTAGGTGGGTGACATCATCAGCAATGGAAAAGTCGGTGATAGGGATTGTATGGAGTGTGAGCAGTCTAAAAGCATTATTCCGCCCCACGCAGATGAAGACAAACACAGACACACACACAGTTGGCATGGCTGGGATTAGAACACAGACCTAACTACTTTATTACACTACAGCTTTATGCAATTACAGAACGCGCTACTGAGATTACTAGGACACAGCACTCCCAGAGGCTTACTTCTAGGTGGGTGACATCATCAGCAATGTAAAAGATGGTCATAGGGATTGTATGGAGTATGAGCAGTCTATAAGCATATTTCTGTCCCGAGGCAGACAGAAACACACACTTGGCATAGCTAGTATTAGAAAACAAACCTAACTACCTTATCACACTACAGCATTATGCAGTTACAGACGTGCTAGCATGATTTCTGGGACACAGCGCTCCCAGAGGCATACTTCTAGGTGGATGACATCGTCAGCAATGGAAAAGATGGCGATAGGGATTGTATGGAGTGTGAGCAGTCTAAAAGCATATTTATGTCCCCAGGAAGATGGAGACACACAATCACAGTTGACATGGCTGGGATTAGAACATAGACCTAACTACCTTATCACACTACAGCATTACACAGTTACAGAATGCGCTACCAAGATTAATGGGACACAGCACTCCCAGAGGCGTACTTCTAGGTGGGTGACATCATCAGCAATGGAAAAGACGGCGATAGGGATTGTATGTAGTGTGAGTAGTCTAAAAGCATATCTCTGTCCCCAGGCAGACGGAGACACACACACACACACACACACACACACACACACACACACACACACACACACACACACACACACACACACACACACACAGTTGGCATAACTGGGATTAAAACACAGACCTAACTACCTTATCACACTACAACATTACTCAGTTACAGAACGCACTACCGAGATTACTAAGACACAGCACTCCCAGAGGCATAATTCTAGGTGGGTGACATCATCAGCAATGGAAAAGACGGAGATAGGGATTGTATGGAGTGTGAGCAGTCTAAAAGCATATTTCTGTTCCCAGGCAGATGGAGACAAACACATGCCAGTGGTGTGATCAGGGCAACTGCCAAGCTACAGACCACTATTACAATACTACATAGACACGAGCCATGCCACAGACACTACACCTTTCAAGACTGTCAATATGACCTTCTAGGAATGAGGACATTGACATGGATGCTGGCAGCTACAATGTACATACCTGGAACCAGTGTGTTCAATGTAGGAATCCATCCTGAAGTGGGGTACAGCCATCTGTTGACTGGGCAACTACTATCGCTATACAGGGTTACAATGGCCATGCCCATACACATAGAGGCACATAACTGACACAAGGTGTCACTGGGCATGCTCACACACTTAATAGCAGACGGCCATTTGGAATGCACTATGTGTCTATCTACACAACGTTATACTGGGCATGCTCACACACTTAGTAGCAAAGGGCTGTTTTGTATGCACTCTGATTCTAAACATGGAAGGGCACAGTGGCCATGCTGTTACAGTTAGATGTGAACAACACATTGTAATGGACTCTGGTGTTGATAGTTGTCATTGCTAGCATGAACGCTGCACTACATATATCTGAAACCGGTCTTCTACACAACGTCTGCTCCTGTCCGTCACCTTAGATGTACCAATCTAAACCTGGCACACTAATACCACCCATGGTGATGTCCTGCCAGGAGTGGCTACTTCGCCCATACAGGTGCCATTCACAGACGAATGTCCAGAGACCTGGTTAACACCCTGACACCTAGAGGACAACTGCATTGTATGTGTATGCTAAACAGTGCTAGATGTGTAACGTTCATAATCACAGCTGCCCAAAGTAGATCCAACAATGGGGAATACTGACATCTGTGCAGTGAGGGACACCTGGATGAAGGCTCAGTTGTGCACAATAGCACTGCCACCATATACCTCGGATACAGACATGTGGGCCATAACACCGTTACGGACCGCTCCAGGTGGTGGTGTCCCCATGTACATGAAGGTCACTCACATGTACTGACCAGTACACCCTCAAAAGGCATCACAGATGTGTCAGGTGCAGATCACAGTGTCAAAAGCCGCATTCTAGGATGAAGTCCTCAGACATCACCATGTCCTTGGACCAGCAACACACATCCATACATGTGGTAGAACATATATTAGTACAACACCATGTGACCCATGACCAGTGGACTGTACCTAGCTTTACATCAACTGTGCAGATTGCCCATGTACTGACACAGTTGAATCGTGTTATGCAATGCAATGATACCACTGTTCATAACCAGATTGGCTGTACACATAACAGGGGCCCTGGGTCATATACAGTAGTAACAGATGACTGTTGCTGTACACCAGTAGACACCCTCATGTTTGGATATGACATACATGCACCTGCCATGGATATGTACATGCCACACACACAACACATATGTACATAGCATAGCTGTTGCTGTCCTTCATGCAGAGAAGTGGCTACAGCAATTACACACATGCACATGGAAGGTAGGTCCATGGCTGTTGAATGCTAACAGTACATAAGGTGTGATATCAATGTTGACTGAGTTAACATTCCCGCTGTACTGGTTTCCCATGACAACTATCATATCATACAACAGTCCATGTGTCATGTATGTCATCACACATGTCCACCAATTGCATTGCCTACAAACATGGCTAAATGACAGGAATGTAGGACCTACACACATGTACATGTAGTGGTGTGCGTTCAGCTACCATGCGTGTGCAGTAACTGATGTTTGCAGGTGACGTGTGTCTTATTACAACATGCAGTTACAATGCAGCCCCATCATTGCCAACTGTATATGGTGATATACTGACAGTACGGTAAGATGTACATCAGGTATGGACAGATATGTGGACATAACTAAGTGGTGGGCCATCTTTGCAGATGGATGTTTGCTGAAGACAGCTCACAGGTGTGTCACAAGCTGTCCTACCATAACATGTGCAAACACTAAGCTACGTTTCTGTTAACTGAAGGGGAAGACATAAATCCTACACAGTGGTCGGGATGTCACTGACTGTAAATCACTTGACACCTGTAACACTTAAGTCCTCCCGTGTGCATATATCAGCACAATTGCCAAAGGTAGCATCGGTACACATTGTAATGCGGGCAATACTGCTGCATGTCTGTCATATGTATCATATGTGTTTGATTCACAGTACTGCCATGTGTGTTTGCTTGTGTGTCCATATATGCCACGTATGGTGGGGAATACATCCCAATTGTTACTCACACTCCTGTACACTTTTGTAGAGATCTGTACATACTGCAGTGTAGAAAGCAAGACATAGGCAGGGGTGGGGTGTGTATCACACACATGTGAGCTACCTGTATGTGCATGACATAGGTGCATTCAATTGTGGACTCCACAGTGTGTGTGTATGTATGTATGGCTGTCTGGTCCATGGAGTGAGGCTGTATGTTACCATAGTGAACAGACAGGACCCCTAACCCCTCCAGGTGATGCAATCTACTACCCTGTTGATGCCGTCAATCTTAGGCATTACTGACTACCTGTACATGTGTATTCTCTGTGTCACGTCATGTTGGTGCACAGTACTGTAATGGTGATTACCACATAGGCAGGGGTCCTCACCTCAACACTATCAAGTGTGCATGTGTGTTACAGTGTCGTTGACCCTGTGAGTGTGGGCGTGTTACTGTGTGTCTGAATACATGTGTGCGAATACCTGTGTGTGTGTGTGTGTGTGTGTGTGTGTATGTGCGTGTGTGTAGTTGTGTGTTCTCATCCTATAATGTGAATGTGTATTACTGCAACACAGTGAGGCCTCAAGCTATCAACTGGCCTCTACCCTTGTCATCAGCTAGACCACTATGTAAACTCCCCGCCCCATGTAACTGTACCTGTGATGTCACCCGGTATGAATGTCACGTCTCTAGCCACTGTAGCTTAGTACACAGCTCCTATGCTCCTGGATCAGTAGATGTGTAGACATATTTGGAATATCAGCCTTTTTAACAGTGAGGTTGAAGCTACGAATAGCATGCTGGTATTGCCATACATATCTGTGAGTAGTCCACATTTACACATGGGAAACTGCAAACACTGGCACTCAATGGCACATGCAATTAGACATGAAGATGGGAAGCAGGACATCATTACCAACATGCTGTTACTATTGTTACCAGGACACATACTGTGAACAGAAAAACAATGCATTCTAAACCTGTACTACATGGTATGTCTGCTGCATGTCAACAGTACAAACCAATTGTAATCTACACTTATCTCCCTATTCTGTTCACCCTGTGCATAAGACCATATGAGCATGTCCCTGCACCGATGGTGTAGATGACAGGGATGCAGCACAGGCATCATCATATGCACAGGGTGATAATGTTTGCCAGGCACCTAGGCTGCACCAGTGGATGACGTCATGTGTGTGGGTTAGGGTCTGTGATCTAATTGGCCATGCGTGGTTGTTATGCATGTGAGTGTTGCGGTGCCCTACAGATGTTTCTGGTTTATGCGTGTATGTGTGCACACAGTTCTGCCATGTGTCTGGCCTACAGAGGCATATTATTGACAGCTCCAGACTGTACAGGCCAGGTTTTACAGCTCACGGTGTCCGTCCACAGCCACGTGACCTGTGCCTGCCAGGGGTTGCACAGGCACTACCAGGCAAAGGTGCAGATTGAGTACTGTCCGATGACACATGTCCACTGGAACCATGTCCCCACTGGGATCATCCAGGGCCACGTCCACATGGCCTGCTATGCCCTGGTGCTGCACTGCTGCTGTTACCGCCACTATGGCAGCAGGCATGTGAGGTAGCTCATTCAGGTAGATCTGCACCAGGTGACATAGCTGGCCTACGTCCACATTCCCTACGCCTCACTCCTACCAGATGTTCTAGCACAGACAGCTCATGCTCGCGGATTTTCATGCCACGGTCAAGGATTCCAACCATGTGACCCAATCATCTGTCCAAAACCTCAGCAATCTGCTGTTGAGCATTTGCCAATGCCTGGATGTTGTTGTTTAAAGAACAGATAGCAGCACTCTGAAGCCTCTGCCCTTCTCTGTTCTGCCATTCAGCACGTGCCTGTGCTGCCATTACAGACTGAAACATGCATCTGGTGACACCAGCTGCTGCACTCTGTCCTGCAGGGGCATGTCAGCCAGAGGTCCGCCTATGAGCAGCACTGGCCACATACCTGTCTAGCCCATTTCCAGTCATTTTCCTGACACCATGGTGTGAATACACACCTTCTATAGCCACCACACTTTCCTGTTCCAAGCTACCACACTCTAACTGTCCTTCATCTATGGCCACTGGTGATGGGGTATGTGTTGGCATGAGATCTGTGTGCGGGGATGAGGGGGATATGGGTGGAATGGCAACCAATGGCACATATTCAGCCCATGACAACCCTGCCTGTGCCACAAACATATGTTCATCATCACTGCTACAGTCTGTGCACATACTAACATCAGATGGACCACAGGAGGGTATCGCACCTACATCACCCGTGAATGCAAACAAAGACTCTACATTACAATAAAGACACACACAAACACACACAGACACACACACACACACACACACACACACACACACACACACACACACACACACCCACACACCCACATGCACACATGCACACACACACACACACACACACACACACACACCATGCATGTGATTTGACAGTAGGCATGCAACATGCATGTGATACAGCAGACGGCATGCAGCTCAGACAATAATAGTGGTAGTTATCATACATCCCTGGGTTGCACACAACAGCAAGCATGTGTCATAGCAGAAGCCATGCATTTTACACAATCATGGGAGTAAGCATGCATCCCTGAGTTACACCATGTGGACCAGCACAGTTTAACTGTAGACATGGCTGATGTGTGGCATATGACCTTGACATTAACATGTAGTATGACATGTAATCTTCTGATGTGTGCATTGACATGCATACATGTTTAACACAATGGTGTCCTGTCACATATACAGTGGGGTAATGGTGTCACATTGCAGTGTTGTCTGTCCGCCCTACAGATAAAATACACATTTAGCAGATGTGCATGACAATTGAAGGGTATTATGAGGCGTCTATATTGCTATACAATGTGAAGTACAGACACAGTGCCATTGCATGGAATCATGAGATGTCTCTATTACTATACAGTGTGAATTACAGACACAGTGCATAGCCATGACTGTGTGCATACACAATACATATATACTCTGGATTGTGACCCACGTTGCTGAGGAGCATACAGACTAAACTATGATGCGGAATGTGTGACACAGGTCACCAAAGGACATACGGATGACACCCTTGCATATCTGCAAACATTTTAGCTGCCTGGCAACCATGTCCACACATGGCAGACTTGTCAATACACCATGTCCCACATGACATTTGTGCACCACACACATGAGTTGCACGGCTGACAGTGATGTCCAAAAGCAGCAAGGGAAATTTACTATATCTGTGGCCTGATGTGGTTGTCTGTGTATGTATGTGGATGATGTACAAGTGACTACTGTCATGCTGTGACACAGTCATGATGTTCAACACATCTTATGTGGTCGAATGAAGTTACGCCTCCACAAGCTGTGCACAGGCTTGTAGGATGTCCACTGTTCCACATCTGCAATATAACCATTCAACAAAGGCTATAGTTGGACCATGTCTAGCCAATGTACAACAGGGTGTACACACAAACACATCACTACTGTGTGTTACTACATGTCTCTGGCCATCCTCCATGGCCATGTGTGAACATGTGTTGGCCAAACGGTTGTGATGGCCGTCTATCTCACATGTCTGTTTTGTCCCATATGACATACACCCATAGATGTCATATACTCCACTGTCCACAGGGTTATGCAGACAAAGGGTTGTATATTTGGTATGTGGGGTATGTTTTATGGGATAGTGAGACTATGTTGCAGCCGGCCCACTACATGTCATGGACATGTCAGATGGCACATCACAATGTGTGCACTCATAGCAGGGGCATAATCCACAATGGTGAATCCTGTGGGCTGCCCATACTCCAGCTCACTGTGTAGTACTGTATGTGTACCCCACATGTGTAGTTCTGATGTGTAGCACATGTTCCTACATTGAACAACACCTCCACCGTTGTATGCACAGCTGACCACGCATTTAGCAATGACAGTTTCCGAGGTTTCATGTCAGTGTTTCATTTAGTTTGTAAGTATTGCACATGGGTAGCCAGTGTGATGGAGTGCAGATGTGACCTGTATATTGTGACTGGACCATACATTATGTGTACATGTGTTAACTGGCCACATGGTGAATAGATCTGTGCATTAACATGTCTGATACTTATAACTGTCTCACCTGCAATGGCCTGCTGTCTCAGCGGAATGCCAGAGTTACCTATATAGGGGTGACACAGCAGTATGATCATTATCCACACCTGTATGACAGCTACAGGGTGCAATGTGCATGTTAACACATTTGCCAGTACAATAGGATATACTATGGAGTATGCACATGTGTGCATACACAGAGTAGCATACCATAGTATGCAGCATGTGTGTATACATGACTTGCATATGATGTTACATTACATACTGTACAGTGACACATGCAGCTATATGGGATATAATAATTATATGTGCAGTAGTGACTTACCAGGCAACTCCAAGCTCGGCGGTTGAGAGACACCCACCTCCATGATGTCAGCTAAGGTTTGTGGATGCAGTTCTGATGGTGTCCCCAGGCTGGCCAGTAGCTCCTCAGTACATATGACTGGGGGCTGGGTTGGTGGCCCACCACCTGTTGCACCTTGTTCCCTGGTGATTGCATTCGCACGCTGTTTCACACGTCTGATCAGGTCCATGCAGTGTCTGCGTACCTGCTGGTATGTGCGGTTATGGCTACCCACATCATTAACCCTCCTGCAAAGTTCCTGCCACAGGTCATCCCGCTGCTGTGCATCCTGTGGCACATGGCTAAACAGGACATCATAGTTGCCTTGGAGGTAAGGTATAAAGGCCTCAAACTCAAAGCGGGTATAGGCTGGGAGCCTTGCTCACGGCATATCTGGAAGATATAATGATGGAGACAGGTCACAGTATCTCAGAGATGCACAGAGATACAGCTGCACATACATGTGTATCACATTTATTACATATAAACAGTTGTCTCTGCAAATCTTCATGACACTGACACCACTGACATGTTTGTGTCACATACATGTGACACCCAATGGGGATTGGATATTATCACCATATACGTGTGTTACCTGTTTACATTGCTCATACTCCATGTGGATGCTGTCTTGATGTTGGCATGTCTGTTTGCCTGTACTGGTATTCTTACCTATCAGCACATGCCTGGATATGTCCACATTAATGCTGTCGACCTTGATGCTGTGTATATGTCACATATAAACACATACACTGCCTTAACGGACATGACCTGTGACAATGCAGACATGCACATGGAAGCCTTTGCATGCATGTGTTTTGCCATATACATCTACATGGCACTGTACAGCAGTTCAACATCCTGCCACGTATCGCCTGTGGTGCACATGTGATACACATAGGACACTGGCTAGCCTGATGGTATTTGCAGGGATGGTTATCACTATAGCATGTATGACCAAGGTCATCTAGTAGTCTGTATGCCCTGGGCCATGTATGAGCCTAGGATGTAAGGTTACCTAGCTGAAGCTGACAGCTGTGTTTCTGGCGCCAGGTGAAGCAGTGCCACATAACTGATCCACATGGTTAATGATACATCTACCATGAGGTCATCACACCATGTCTGACAGAGGTGAAATGTGCAGCTTTGCTGGACAGCGTTGCAAAGTATGGCAGGATTATGTATGTGTATGGCACAAGGATCTGCCCAGCATGTGGCGATCCTTGTACTAGGAAGGTGGATGTCCATGATGTATGTATTTCAGATCAGAATATGTATGTGTAGCATGTCCAACATCACAGTGTTGGACATGTCTTTATGCAGGGCAGGCATCATACTACATAGTGGAGATGAAGATTGTGAAGGCTGGTGTCGCCCATCCAAATATGGCCAATACCCCTTAAAGGTGATATGTGATCTGACATTGGTCACTTGAGTGATGAGTATGGCTTTACAATGATCTCCATGTTCATGGATGGCACCCTGTCATGACTAGGGTTGCCTCTTATGACTACCTAATAGGCTTGGTGATGTCACTAGCTCAGGGAGGTAAACTGCACAGCAGCATCCCTTACACACAGTGTCCATTATGTTGACCACTGCCTAGGTGGTAGTTCATAGGTACAGGGTTATTAACCTAGCAGTGACAATGCAATATGCAGCTGTCAGATTGTGCACATATGTCACACACCTCACCCACAAAGCCCCTTCTGTATGTTGTCCACAACACTGAGTCAGCCATTACTCCTAGGTCATAGCCATTCACATACTTACATAGGCAGATGCCTCCCATTTGTCTGTGTGGTATGGGCTACAATGTGGGAGAGTTCAATGAATTAACCCTGTTTTACTGTAGCTGTCACTAGTGTGATATGCACATATTACTCAGACACCTTTTGTAGTGTTGGTTCTGTCAACAGTTCACTGGCAGAACACTCCTGTGACATACAAAGGTACATCTAGTATACTGACTGTAGGTGGAACAGAGTATGGGTGATGATGTGCTATGACCTGTCACAGGTATGATATGCAGTGTGAAATCATCTGTACTGTCATCTACATCTGTACTGCTAACAACATATACATTGATTAAGGTTCATGGACTTTCAGACCAGACTCAGCAGGGCAGTACTACAGTGCCTCCCTTTATGAGTGGTGCCTACACTTTGTGGGTTGTGATAACTGTTGGTGTGCACCATTCAGTGTTTTCACAGACTGACATGAAGCTATGTTTTACATGATGTGTATATGTAGAGCAAACTGTTTTGCCATATGTGTATGATACAACCAGGGATGTGGACAGGTCCCATGCAGCCTGAGTGCGCCTTGTACCATCATAGATATGGTTACAGGGGCTCTGTAGTGTACCTAGATATATGATTGTGTACCTGTTGGGGGGGCAGTGTGTTTATGTTATCCAACACCCTATATGTATTGCTTATTCATGCTCAGCACTTGTTCAGAACATATAAGCACTACATGAGCTACTAATTACTATAGCACTTAATCCTCCTCATTACCTACAGGTAAACACTGTTTGTACTTACATTTCCCACTTGCTTAGAGTAAAACAGCTCTTGTACACACTTTCCTCACATATCTAGTGGGAAATAGTTAAATATTCAGGCATGTCCAAGTGTCAATTCCCAGTGTTACCGCCTGTCTATATGAAGAATATGGGCATCATGAGGCAATATAGAAATTGTCTTGTGTACACAGTCAATACTCCCCTCTTAACATAAAACACTACAACCTGTGGGAGATGCACATATCTAGCCATGCTGGAAGTAAAGCTCTCTCCAAACCAGACTGAACCTGACAATCATGTGGGGATGTTAAACGTTTGCACCACACCACACTCATCACATAGTCTCACTAGATCTCCACCACCACAGGTCACACATAGTAAGACTACCACATTTACGGAGTCTCTCAATACTACTCTGTCTAGGCAACAGAGAACTCCAAAGCAGAAATACAGGCAGCCCCCATCCCCCAACACAACACCAATTACTTATAGCCCACAGACTCAGTGTGCCCATCAACCACAGCCAATAGGGCGATATAACGTACCCAACACACTAGTCATAGGTGACTCTATAGGCGGTCATACTGATGTCCCACTCAGCAGGCTACACAAGGTGATAGTTACTGTCAGCTGCCTGTCGGGTAACAGGATCCACAACATAACCTCTGCACTCAGGTCACTCCTCAACAGGTACAATATGACTGCGTCATTCTCCATGTTAGTGTGATTGCCCTGAGATGTACCTTCCTGGACTACATGTAAAGAGACATGGAATAGCTCTCCGATCTTGTAGCCCAGGCAGGTATCGCCCTAGCCCTGAGTAACATTTTGCCATCGTCCAGACTGATAATGCAGTACAAGGACAAAATTATTTACTTCAACAATTGGCTTTGCTTCTGGTGTCATTCCAAGGGTATCCAGTATCTGTCTGCTTTGAATGACATGGTCGACAGAACACGATGCTTTGGCACAGATGGTCTGCACCTGTCAGCCCTGGGATTACGGATAATGGCTAAGGCTCTTGCTGCTCCTATAGTGCCTGTTTTAGGCACGGTTCAAATAACATATTCACCACCATAACAGAAACAGGCAAGCAAAACCTGAGAGTAATGCTACTCAGTGCTTGACGTCTTTATCTCAAATGCACTCACCCAAGGCACTCCTTGTAAAGGACCACTTCGATATCTGTGCAGTGACTGGGACCTGCTTCTAGGCTCCTGAGAGCACCCCTGCACTACCAGGCTATTATTCATACCACACCTTTCAGTTATGTAACCAGGACCAGAACACCCACGGCAGAAGTGTGTCCATATTTCCCAAGGATATCCACACCTCCAGGCTGGTTGCTTAGCACAATGCATCAGAGGTAATCCAAGTGCAACTAACTCTGGCCATAACTGCTATACAAATTGTAGCTTGCTACAGATCCCACACCATACCCCATGGTTAACAGTCCTCACTTCTTGGTTTACTGAAAAGTAGGGTTCAAACAGACACTACTGATGTGTGAGTGACACTACCCCACCATTAACTGGGATACCTACTCATGTACCGACACATTAGACCAATGCTTTCTGGGATTCATAACCTCCAATCGCCTGGATCAACCTATCCACACCACCACCAGGGCCAACAATATCCTAGACCTGGACATTACCAACATGTGTGACTGGTGTTCCACACCTGGGGTTATCTCCTCGTTGGTCAGATCTGAGTGTACGCTAATCACCCTTGTTATCCACATCCCAGCACCACACCCTGTATTTAAAACACAGTACAATATTTTACAAAGCCAACTTCAGGCTTCTTAGGACAGCTGTAGTAAACGTCATGACACTCATGCAGATGGACAATACAGTTACAACTGCTGAATCATACACAACTGCACTTAATTAGCACTTACACGACTGCATGGATCATGCTATCCCAAACAGAGCCATGATAGTACCCACCAGAAAATGGACACCACTCTGGTAGTCCACTGCCATGGACATAATGTACTACAGAAGGAGGAGACTGTTGCAAGGTAATGTACAATCCCATGAGTGGAGGAGCTCCCTGGTCAGCCTCAGTAAGAATCTGAGATCCCTTATTACATCCTCCAAAGCTAGCTATGTAAACATTACCACGAATAATTCCAAGGACTACCACACAGCGTTCTACAGGTATGTCACTACTCTCGATGGCGATACCCATATCTGCTCTGACATACAGCAGTAAGGCATGGACATTACAGAACCAACTGATATTGGCAACATCCTGGCAGATAGTTTCAGTGTTAACTTTACACCCCTCTCACACCCTAAAGGGCCCATATCTATACAGGAACGATGCAGAGTTCCTGTGATCACAACTACACAGTTCAAAGCTACACATTCTAAAGCCAGGAACACAGCATCCATGTGACCATACAACATCCCAGGCTGTGATTTTCACGAACTTTGGAACTAAATGGCTCCCCACTTGGGCACCATATTCACTAATAGCCTTGCATCAGGCATTGTGGCCCCTGAATGGTGCACAGCAATAGTTATCACACTCTACAAAGGTGGTGCCGCAATGGACCAGGGCAACTATTGCCCTATACGCCTGACTAGACTGTTCTGCAAGGCTATGGAGCACATCATCATGGATCTCATTCACAGAGACATTGGTGGCCTCCAAACCTTTGATCCCACCCAGTTTGGATTTGTTAGGGCCAGACCATGCCTCCTAAACCTGGTGGAGTCCTTTGAGACAGTTACTAAGGCAGTAGATGAGGGTAAGGAGGTCCACACAGCCTACCTTGACCTCTCAAAGGCTTTCAGCACCGTTCCCCATTCTGGTATTCTCAACATACACATCCACCTGCACATTAACCCCTACGTCACAAGATGTTATGCAAAGTGGCTTATGGACAGAACACACACACTGAGGGTAGCATACCCTAGTTCCTACTGTAAATCGGTTACAATTGGAGTCCCCCAGTCCTCAGTCATAGGATCAAACTATCCACACCACCACCAGGGCCAACAATATCCTAGACCTGGACATTACTAACATGTGTGACTGGTGTTCCACATCTGGGGTTATCTCCTCGTTGGTCAGATTTGAGCGTACGCTAATCACCCTTGTTATCCACATCCCAGCACCACACCCTGTATTTAAAACGCAGTACAATATTTTACAAAGCCAACTTCAGGCTTCTTAGAACAGCTGTAGTAAATGTCATGACACTTGTGCAGATGGACAATACAGTTACATCCGCTGAATCATGCACAACTGCACTTAATTAGCACTTACACGACTGCATGGATCATGCTATCCCAAACAAAGCCATGATAGTACCCACCAGAAAATGGACACCACTCTGGTAGTCCACTGCCATGGACATAATGTACTACAGAAGGAGGAGACTGTTGCAAGGTAATGTACAATCCCATGAGTGGAGGAGCTCCCTGGTCAGCCTCAGTAAGAATCTGAGATCCCTTATCACTTCCTCCAAAGCTAGCTATGTAAACTTTACCACAAATAATTCCAAGGACTACCCCACAGCATTCTACAGGTATGTCACTACTCTCGATGGCGATACCCACATCTGCTCTGACATACAGCAGTAAGGCATGGACATTACAGAACCGACTGATATTGGCAACATCCTGGCAGATAGGTTCAGCGTTAACTTTACACCCCTCTCACACCCTAAAGGGCCCATATCTATACAGGAATGATGCAGAGTTCCTGTGATCACAACTACACAGTTCAAAGCTGCACTCTCTAAAGCCAGGAACACAGCATCCATGTGACCATACAACATCCCAGGCTGTGATTTCCATGAACTTTGGAATGAAATGTCTCCCCACTTGGGCACCATATTCACTAATAGCCTTGCATCAGGCATTGTGGCCCCTGAATGGTGCACAGCAACAGTTATCACACTCCACAAAGGTGGCGCCACAGTGGACCAGGGGAACTATTACCCTATATGCCTGACTAGACTGTTCTGCAAGGCTATGGAGCACATCATCATGGATCTCATTCACAGAGACATTGGTGGCCTCCAAACCTTTGATCCCACCCAGTTTGGATTTGTTAGGGCCAGACCATGCTTCCTAAACCTGGAGGAGTCCTTTGAGACAGTTACTAAGGTAGTAGATGAGGGTAAGGAGGTCCACACAGCCTACCTTGACCTCTCAAAGGCTTTCAGCACCGTTCCCCATTCTGGTATTGTCAACATACATATCCACCTGCAGATTAACCTCACATCACAAGATGTTATGCAAAGTGGCTTGTGGACAGAACACACACATTGAGGGTAGCATACCCTAGTTCCTACTGTAAATTGGTTACAATTGGAGTACCCCAGTCCTCAGTCATAGGGCCCCTCATGTTCGGTATATGCTTCTCTCAGGTGCAGGCTAGCACAGGAGGACTGATTGAACAGGTTTGCAGACGACTGCAAACTAGGGGCCATGATTGATTCCCTTAGTTGATACAGACACCCTCCATAAGGGTGTCACTGGGACAGATACCTGGTGTCAATAACATGGCCTCAAGCTGCATGCCACAAGGTGCATAGACATCCCCTTTGGATTACGCCAATCACCCATGGACTATCAAATAGGTGGTAGACCCCTACATACATAAGACGTAATAAGGGATCTTAGAACCCAAGTAGATAGCATTCACTCCTTTGATAACCATATTGCCAAGGTAATGTGGATATCCTTCGTGTACCCTAATCTCTAATGGGTTTGTAGCCAAAACAAAGGCAGCCATTGTGCCTCTCTACTCATGACTTATGAAACACATTAAAGGGTACAACACCCCATTTGGGATGTACCTTACGAGACAATAGCAACGGCTTTAAATACCACAACATTACCACACCAAGAGGAATACTGACCTCTGAAGGATGACATATGCAGCCCAACTACAGAAACCCCAACTGTACTCGTTTGCATACTGCATACTCAGAGGTGATCTTTGCTGGACATACAAGGCCCATGTCCAAAACAATATTGATGGATATGCTCCACCTAAGCAAAGCCACTGAGAGCCACATGCTCTGGGATATGTACCTAAATGCAATGATGACTACAACGTGCTTGAGGGATACATTCTTGACCCAGACACTCACCATGCTTTGGAACATGATTCCTATGTACATCAGGCAGGGACCCTCACTAGCACTCTTCAAGAGATACCTCGATGGGTGGATGGGAGACAGACATGTACTCCAGGAATCACTGCAGTGGCTCTGCTGTACAGAGGCATAGGAAACAGATGGCTCTGCTGTTCACAGGCACAGGACACTAACCTAGGGAGGTGCTGCAAGTGAAAACACTGTAGTTAGGCTTACGAATGGCCTTGGCCAGACAGCATAGCACCTAACTATGAACCTATGAAGCTATTATATGTCCTTTGTGCATGGATAATTGACTAGCTCTTCCATTTCAATTAGCTATCATGCTGATACACTGCCTGGTGACTAGAAGTCATATGTATCCTGTTATTGTGTATTGTACATGCCAATAGACATACCTGATGTTTGCATAACATAACAGTAATGCTTTGTAAAATGTTAGACATATCTACCTACAATAGTGTACATTTCACATTTTTTCCACAATATCCCACAATGCAAATCATAATTGCACAGCAGGACCACTTTAGACATGTTATTCTCAGTTATACGCCCATACATATGCCTACTGTTACAGTATATCAACATATACTATCCCCTGTTATGGCACGTACTTGTTGGACAAACCCTGCCACTGACAGCAGCTGGAGTAGAATTGTTGTGTTTAATGTCCTTATATAGCATCCCTTGTGGTGTATGAGGTCTTTACCTTGTGGCCCACAGCAGTACACACACAATTTCTAGCGTTACTATGCTCAACAATACATCACTACATAATACCTTTCCCCACTATATGCATTAAATTACTTTAATTAATACAGAACAGGTACTACATACACTAACATACTGAGTGTTCTACATACCTTATTAGTATCCTGAGTTGACGATAATATAAGTCCTATTCATTTTCTGTTGTAACATTTTTCTCGTATGTACATATGGTTTGAATGTATGACAAGCCATCCTTTTATACTTGGATATCAGTAACATGTGGTATCCTGCCACCAATTGGTGTTCCGGAGTAGATGATTACATGCACATCAGCTGTGCAGCTACTCCATTAGCCAATGACATGGCAACAGTGGGGTATAATTGAATACTCCACTTGGGCATTGTCCCTTTGCCCTACCTTCGAGGAAGATGGCCTGGATGTGTTGTTTGTGATGAATTGCAACAGCTATATGGAGACACACAGAGATATATTAACTTCATGCCCCCTGTGGATTGTGTGTAATGGCTAGAGGATGTAGTTCTACATGTGAGTTTAGCTGTTATATCAGCCGTCTGATACGGGATTATTGCAACCAAACCCTGTAACATCGGAGTCTGTTCCATTGTACAACAGCAATGATTTCACATAGGGCCATTATAGTGTGTCTCTCATAAGGTATGTTAAGGTTTCTGCAGATGTTATAGAGTGTGTGGATGTTTGTGATGTTATTGCAGTCTGTATTGCAATTATTTCGGGTGTGGGGGAGATATAGGTGGGTGTACATAGCAGATGCAGGTGTGTAGGAACTGCATTTATACATATTCTATATGAGTGTGAGGGCTCCTTCCCTATTTGAAGACCTATCCTTTAGTAGACTAATACTATGGTAACTGCAGGCTTATTCATTAAGCCATTGTTAATTGGTTCCTGTATAACATGCAGGTGATGTTGGTCCTTCAATCCCTTCAGAAATACATCGGTATGTAATGAAATGTTGCTACATGAAAGCTGTCTTGTGTATTTCTGTCACAGATATTTGCACTCATTGGAGTTGTGTTGGTGACTGAACCTCTTTGGCTTGGGTTGCCACCTTTTCAATTGGACATAGTGGGATATTTGCAGGACACACATTGGATTTTAGAGGCTGACACATACCCACAGTCAGTACCAAGTATAGAACTTTACATATATGCCTATATAAAAGCTTATATTCTCCTAGCGGTTTACTTGCTTATTCTGTTTCTTGTTACATGTAGGTATTTTAGATACAGATTACTATTTTATGCAACAATTACATTAAATATGGAACGTGGCAAATGTCTTGAGATTGTAGGACATTAGTATTTGTACTCATTTTGGTCAGGACACTACCGCACATAGAGGGACTGCCCCTCGCAAGGTGGGACAGGTGGTAAACCTATCTTTGGCTCATGTCCATAGCACATATTTGTAATAGTGTATAGACATATACTCTCCATATCCTTTGTTCATAACGTTCTGTCGTGGTGGAATGTGTGATTGCTATGGTCCATGTTACACACATATTTGAAGACTTCAACCACTGTATACGGCATACCTACGAATTCAAGAATGCACACACTTCCAATGACCACATTACCATTCCCAGACTCCCAATCCCCACAATACCGAACACTCAAACTCCCAACAGTCAAACTCTTGAAACTAACACAAACACAGAACACACACACACACACACACCCACAGACACACTGCTACCCATCACATCCAAACAAACCATCCTACACTACGTATGGCCAGGTGGCCATGCCCCCATGCGCACCCCATGTGGGTGGCTGTGCCCCCCACACCACACCTACTGTAATAATCTACCTCCAAGATAGCACAAACAGACACATGAAGCAAAGCCACACACACACATTACAGTCCCGAACACACACACCACACTCAGAACACACACTTACACACACTACAGCAATCAGAAACACACTTAAACACAGTACCTACTTGGACCGCAGCACCAGAAGCACTAACTAAATGTCCCTTAACATCGTGATAATAGTACTCGCGGTTCTAGTGTTCCGGTACTGTGGTCTTTCGGTCTTTAAGCCTCGTGATTATGCGCATCGGTATGCAAAGCATTCGGTATTTGGTAGTATCCTATTTATATGTACCTCCATGGTTGCGTAGATGCTGTTAACCTATCTATATATTTGCATATATATGTATATCCATATATCGACATAAATCTATCGAATTTTCCCTCTCTCTCTATATTATATATATATATATATATATATATATATATATATATATACACATATATATATATATATATATATATATATATATACATATATATATATATATATATATATATATATATATATATATAGAGAGAGAGAGAGAGAGAGAATACACCTTGTGTTGGGTACATGACAGTGTACACTATTTCCCGAACTCTGCCCTTTTGTGTTTTAACCTGTCACAATACACACCTGCCATTGGTACATCTCAGGTAGCTTAGTGGTAGGTTATTGTGAAGATTGTGTACATGGCTGCGTGTTCTTCTCCTTGCAGTGGTCGTTTTACCTCTCAGAGCAGGCACTATTAGTACAAGGGTAAATAACGCACATTTCAGGGGTTCTGGGGAGCTTTGCCCATGATCTTAGTGATATTCAGCAAAGGTTAGACCTGTGTTGTGCATATCCATGTAGTCATGTTTAAACTATGCTTACCGGCACTTACCAGTGAAAAAACCCGCTAACATGTGCTTAAACGTGCTCTAATGACCTGCATCCAACATCCATTATTCGGGACATCAGAATTATGCAACAGCCCCTTGCAGGTCGTGGAACCAGAACCATGCACGAGACAGTCAGTGACTTTACCACTGGGGCATATGGGTTATGTACAAGTGTTATGGTGTTTCATACGTAGATTGTACTACGACTGTTCCTCCATACTTCAAACAAATGTGTAACTCAGTTAGTTTACATATGGATGATACCTACAAATGGTATGTCCAAGTGATGCTTAATGGATGTGCTCCAGCTATGGGAATCTGTATCACAGTGAGACACACACTGTAATGTGCTGCACCTTGCCACAACCATAACTGGAGAATGCTGGGGTGACAGATACCTGTCATGGGTACTCCTCATGCTTTGGAACTACATCCCTGATTGCATTATATGGAGCCCCTCATTAACACACCAGGGAATCCTTGCAGAGTGGGTGGGGAACAATGGTTACACCCCAGGGATCCCACAATTGGCTCTGCTCCACAGAGGGACAGTTAGTTAATCAATGGGGTGTCAACAGCAGACACATTTTGGCTAGGCTTATGAATGGCCACTGACAATTAGGCATGTACCTACTAATGTACCTAGGAACCTATACATACAGTATCAACACATGC
>NC_056729.1:365238808-365364115 GCF_019279795.1 Protopterus annectens | reverse complement strand
CATATTTCCATTAGCAGTAAGCAGCTGTTGGATATGTGGAGAAGGAAACAATCTATTGTCCATAATTATATATTATCCCTAACGAGAATGACTGAGATCGTACCATAAATAATTTGAGATTAAAACAAATTACAAAGAAAAGACAATTAAAACAGAGGACTAGGGAGCATTGTTATGATATTGAGTGTAGTATTATGGATATATGGCTTTGTTTAAAGCTAAGTGTTTTCAAATAATGGTCATACTATCCACTTTTGCTGCATTGAAAGCCCATGAAAATGGCAGAACATGTCATGTGTACAGCTAGTGGGGTGCGGCCTTCTCCATCTGAATGCCTTAATTTAAAGACTTGGTAAAAAAAAAGTCAGGACCATTTGGAAGTCATGTAGCTAAAACACCCAGAGTTGGGTATTATAAGAATTCACTGGGAAAGAGGTAAAAAATCTCTGAATGTTTAACACATTGCTAGAGGTTTATACAGACCATGCCAATACCAAGCAGGAGTAGTAGTAGCAGGGTGACTCAGCGACAAGGGGAGAGGTAGTTTAATATGCGGGGACATCAGACAAGGAAAGCATGAGAAAAGAAGGGCTAGGCCTGAGAGGGTGTGGAAGGTAAAGGAAGCCATATGTCAGGGAGTGACACACATTGGATGGAACCTAATATGGGAAAATATTACCTCTTTTGGAAATGGCCTTATATATGGGATTGACTGAGAAGGATACTACATTTAAGCTGCAATACACCCAATAAAATGATATAAGAAAGGGGACATATGGGAGTAAAGTACTTGAGATGTGGTAGAAAGGATGCTGCATATGTGTTGGGAAGGTAGCAGGGTACAACAGAGATGGAAGCAAGGAAAGAAGGTTGGGAGAAGATATTTACTAAGTCTATAACATGGACATGGGAAGTGCTCAGTTTGGGAGAAGAGAAGAAGACACTTGGATGGGAAAAGGAAGAAATGACTGCGACATTAATGCTGGCATTTGTTGCAAAAATGGTAAATTACAAGGGAGTGAACACCACACACAGCCATAATGGGAAGCCTGCATACAAATGAATCGCAAGCCAAAAAGCTGGATTTTAGTGACACAATTCTACTTAAATTTGAATAATTCTAGGAAATTATATTGTGAGAAACATTAAACATCTTGGTCATATGCAAATATGTATGTATGTAGTTTTTGATAAAGTGGCTTTCACTATAATAAGTGTATAAATGAAAGACAAAGATTGTGATTGTTCTTATTGTTTCATTGTTATGATATATACTTAAAATGCATTCAAGGTTGTTGTTGAAAAAACGATACAATTATACATTAAAAAAAATGAGATCACATTGATGGGTTGCTCAGAAATGTAGCTTGCTTAGGTTGAGGATACATTTTCTGAAACAGCCTGCTCAATTTTATAACATATGATAGAAAATAATACATTATTAAGGAAACAAAGGCTGTATTTTTTCTTTAGATATGAAACAGGCATTTGACAACTTCAAAGAAAAGAGTTTTGAGAATTTATTTACTGAAAAAGTTAAAGTAAAACTTTCAGTGGAGAACTGAAGGGAAAAGTTCCAGAAAAATACAGAAATATAAAATAAAATAGCAAGAATACAGAACTGCAAAATGCTCAAATGAAAACAACGTATTAAAGCATTGTTTCACAATTTGCACATAATGAAAACTATACCAGACATTGCAATACAGTTTAAACAACAGGCTTTATAGAACTTAGCAGAAACATGAGCTTATGTGAACAAAGTTTCTAAGAATTAAGAATGCAAAACTAAATAAATTATTTTATAGTACTGCATACCTAAATGTACTGTTTAAAAATATAGCAGGCAAGGAAATTAAATCAAGTCAAACAATTAACCCGCTATACATAACCTTATAATATAGCAAGGGAGTGATATATATTATCACCCTTGAGTCTTGTGAATAAATATGAGTTGTGACATTAGATGAGATAGACACAGAAGAAAGAATAGTTTAGCTGTGGTGCAGTCAACAGGAAAGTAAAAGGGGATATTTACAGAGAATAACTGCAGGGGAAAAATTATATGAATCAGATTAGATTAAAGAGAGGATGTCAAATCTGTAGAATTGATTTGGCAGCCCAAGAATGTAAGAAGAGGAGAGGTCTATTTGATTTGGAGTAGAGTTCTGCAGTCTTCAACACATTAGTATTAATAAGGAGTGAGCTATGTAAAAAAATTATCCCCTGGACACAATACGATTAGTGTACTAGATGCGTCTGTTATTCAGGCAGCTATTATATGCTGAAATGAATAGGAGAGTAGCCTGAAACAGCTAGAGGTAATTATAAACCATGAAGAGGCATCAGGAGTACATATGAAACTACCCAGGCAGTAATGTGCTCTGACACAGACAAGATGACTTCATAGGATCATAGTATATTAGTCATGCAGTCCTGTTGACTGTTAAGGAGCCTAGATCAAATTTCCAATTGCCCCAAAGTACTATCTGGTTAATTGACTTGTGACTTGTTAAAGGTTTCACAGTAGATAAAAGAAGGCAGGGAGATTCAAACCCTGTACTGTTGGCAATGGAAGCAGCTTACTGACAAGTCCAAGCTTTAGCCCCCTGCACTAACTGCCAGACAGCAATGTCATTAGGTAAAATTGGAAGTGACTTTTACATTTTTTGATGGTTTTCGCTGAGTTTCAGTGGAAGGGGCATTTTGTTCCACATTTTTATATCTTCGGAAAACTTCTGATTACAAATTCTATGTAACCCATCTTATCACAACAGCTGAGTCATCAAAATTGTACATGGTCTTTAAAGAATGTTTAGATACTTGAGAAAAACTAACAATAATAGGATTCAGAAAGGATCTACTTTCTGAAGGCAAAGCTGTATAAAAGTTCCTCTAACTGTCAATACAAGCCAGCCGTGATTCAACATATCAGCCTGGTACTTCAAATTTCTGAGGGCTAAAGTAGAAACAGAAACTGAGATGACACTTTCTCTGAAACAGTTTTGCCATCCATGGAAAGCAGAGTACTTTCCTAACTCAATTCTAGCATAACTTGTACAAGTGGATAGGCAATCAGAAATGTACACCTGGTCTGGCACCTATAGAGGCAGCCTGTATATGTTTGACCATCCATGCGCAAGCCTTACAATAACCGTACGGAGTTGAAACTTATCAGATACATTCAACAAGCATGGCTAGTCTTAAACAGGCTCCCTGTGATTGTTGGTTTAGTAATCAGATATGAACCTATAAAATATTATTTTCCCAAACCGGTCAAAGACTTTAGCATCCTTATTAGAAGGAGAAGCACTGGAAATGACCAAAAACTTATTAGCAGCTGGAGTAGAAATAGAAATAGCTGCTGAGTCAGATCTGAGATAAGAAAACACATACTTGTTAGATTGAGAAACTTTGCAAAGTCTGTCTGCCTTTTTAGGCACTGAATATTGACTATCAGGATTATTGCATGTTAAATCAAATGCATCCTCCACTGGAGTAATAGGAACTGGAGAAATAGGAGTAGAGTGTGGTATATCTGCTTGCAACATGTCATAATAGCTCCTTCAAGAAGAGGGAACATTCAACTGTTCCCACTGAAATAAATAATTCATTTTGGATGCAGTCTCAATATACAAAGGAAACTTCCTCTATAAAAGAAATTGAGCAAACAATCACTGTCCACATAATCAAAATCAAGACATGAGAAGAAATCATAAAGGAAGCATCATCTCTAGCCTTATCAGAAACCTCTGGTAAAATATTATCAGGAATAGTGGGACTATGATTTAAACTGAAATTTCTCAACTGTTGCATGGGATTAAAAACCTGCCATAAGCCCTTAGCCAAGGTAAGTAATTAATCTTTATTAACAGAAACATAGTTTCCAGAAGAATTATCTCTACTTTTTTTCCCTTTTTTTCTAAGGACTTCACTAGATGAAGACTAGCTGATGGCACATCAACTTGGGAAACAGATCTCTGATCTCACCTACCCTGGGTAGATCCAACCAGAGAAGCTCACATGACCACAGAGAGGGTTTCTCCCATGCCTGCAATGGACACTTGAACATCCATTGAGGACATGTGCAATACTTGGTCCCAGGGAAAACAGTGAGTGGTCTAAGGAACAAGTTGTGGCTACTGCAGAGTCATCCACTAGTGGCTGGGACACTGACTGGGCCCACAGAGTAGGCAAGGGCTCCTTAGTAGCTCTTTTTCCTTTTAGGTGCAACAGGTATATAAACTGTAGCACTGGTAAGGGAATTCATGTTCCTGTTGAAAGAGAAGCCTGTTAACCAGCATGCACAGCTGGAAGGAGTTGGTATGAAGGTAAGTATTTACTCAAGTGCTCACAAGCACTGCATGAAATTTCCCTTCCCCATGACAGTCCCAATAATCACAAAAGTGAATGCTTCAACAATACACTTTTGTCCCCAAATATCGAAAAATTCCTTTTCTCTGGTAACCATAGTTAAAAGAAGGTCGGAAGGTATGTTGTCACAAAGTGCACATTAGCACTGAACACACTTACTTTCCCCTAACAAATGTTTAAGTCCCTGAATTAAAAAAACAACATAAAATACAAAAGCTGCAGATTTTTACACCAGAAAGTATCCCAAAAAAGAGATAATTTGCCCCAGCTAAAAATATCTTTGGTAATGACACCTTCCAGTAAAAAGCAAATAAACACAAATGCTACTCTATCTAAAGAGTTCTAGTGCCATGTTTAGAAAAAATTAATAAAAATATTTTCAAAAAAAAAAAAAAACAGACAAAATTAAAAACTTGTGTGGAAGCATTCCTAAAGGGGCCTTGTCTGCCAGTAATGGAAGATCAGAGGCAACCACAGATCCTGTGAAGCACAGAAGGGATGGGTCTATATTACAAGACCGAAGACGCATTCTTTAGAAGACGTCTTTGTCGAACATAAAAGGCTGAAAATGCAAAATATCATAGCAGCTGTTAAGCGAATTCTTTCCATGGGAAAGAATTTACTTGACCGCTTCGGTACTTTGCTGTCTTTGGCACTATAGTGCGGTCTCGGAGTTGGTATATTTAAGTAGGGGGTGTGGGGGGTGAAGTGCACCACTTAATCTAATGTTTGAAACTGTTTATTTATTTTTTTTTTGGAACAGCGATTTTTTTCCAAGGGAAAAAAATCGCTGTTCTGACACTTCAACATTGTAAGCTTTTGCTTACATAGGATTGATTAATCACCGTTCACTTTTTTAAACATTCAGTGATCTAATATAGACCTGAAGGGATGCTCTTGAGGGCAACAAGAATGTATTGAGCATTTTTGGTAGTCAGACTGCTGTACTTTCCTTTTGGCGTTTGGCACATTGGTGGAGGGGAGTCAGAGACTTTTGGAGAATGGATGGCTGTTATATCCTGGGCGGGATATAACCTATAGAGCTTTAGGCTACTGTAGCAGTGACACTGATGAAAATCCATCTATTCATAGGGACAGATATTGGGTAGATATTTGCATCAGCAGCAATATTGGCATATTCTGCTGAGAGGTTGTTTACTGTTGTTGCCTCACAGCAAGAGGTTCTCCCATTCGATTCTCAGCTGGAGTGCAGGGAGTACGTTCTTTGTGGAGTCTGCATGTCCTCCCCACAGTTGGGTAGGCATTCTAAAGACATGCGTAAATGGGCATGCCTTTGCTGAAGGTTGAACATTGAGTTGGCACCTCGGCATTCTTGAAAATATACTGCCAATCATTAGCAGTCCGGAGTTCTGCTGTGGTGACCCCTAACCGGGAAAAGCTGAAAGACAAACAACAACAACAGAGTATTTGAGTGTATGAAGATATTTTCTGACTGTAGATATGGGGACTCTCTTAAGGTGGTGATGAAGTTGTCAGCTAAGGATGGAGAAACACAGTCATTAGTGTCAATGCCCTTTAGTTATGAAACTACAGCCTGTCTGAAATGTGAATTAAATGTGCATGTAGTGCTTTTAGCTCTTTCATTTTCCCCCCTTGTGTTCCATCTGGATTTAGGAGGTTATTTATATTGACCCAATTAAAGTTTTGGATTGCTTTGGTACATTTTCTGTATGTTAAAATAGTACTTTTTCCTGTCAAAGATTAGATAAGATTTGATGAGAATTCATAGATGTCTAAATTGTTAAAGATTTGGTGGTTTAATAATGCCAAATAAAGCATATCAAAATAACATTTTAGAGGTAATAAAAGACCTACATGATACTAATAACTTTCCAGTTAAATCTCATTGAAAAAATGAGTTCCTAGATTAGTTTCAATTAGTAAAAAGGTGTCAAACAAACATTTTAGCACCAAGGCTTTTCAGAAAAATACATATATGGAGGATTAGAGAAATTAATATCTGCAGATAAAGATATACAGGAGATAAAATAAAGATCACAGTTATTAGGTATGGCGATGAGCTGCATTTGCTAGCACTAAGCCTAGCAACAATATAAAACCAAATAAGAACATTAAATTCATAAGAACATAGACTTCAAATTAATTTATATGGAAAACCAGCATTTTAACTTCAAATTATTGACAAATTAGATGAATATATAGCAAGTATATTACCGCAAATGTTTGTGACTGATGTTTAATTTAGATAACAGCTAAACCGAGTAAGTAAGCTACATGCCAATAAAACATAAAATGGTGTAAATGGATTTAAAATGTTTGAGAAGACGTATGGTAGATGTACTAAACCTTTAAGATTGGGTTTAAGATGAAAAAAACACAGACTTTAATTTCATATGGGGCAAAAGTGTAGGAGAATTAAATTAACTATGATCTACTAGGCAAAATATATAAAACATTGGGGTGTTAATCCCAACAATGTATCTGAGATATTAGTAAAATACTGATAAAGAAGACACAGCATTGTGTCAAGATTTTTTTTCTCAAACTAACTTAAATCAAATCAGTATTCCTACTAATAATCTAGTGAAAAAAATCATTGTAGGAAAAAAAATTGATTTATATATATATTTATATATGTATATATATATATATATATATATATATATATATATATATATATATATATATATATATATACGGTTCTACCTTACATAGTTGACAGTGCAGAACATCGACAATATCAAAATGCCAGAAGATCAAAAATGCAGAAGACCGACGGATGAAAACACCGACGCCGAGGATACCAACATGAGAAAAGGCTAAGTATGTGGTAGTGATGGACGTTAGGGTGCGTGTAAGGTAAGTGTGGATATTGACGGTCTGTGGGGATAGGGGTGGATTAAGTGAGTTAGGGTTAGGGCGCAGGTTAGGTAAGTGTGCGGTAGTGAAAGTCTTTGGGTTAGGGGCGGGTTAAGTGAGTTAGGGTTAGGCCGCGGGTTAGATAAGTATACGGTAGTGAAAGTCTTTGGGTTAGGGGCAGGTTAAGTGAGTTAGGGTTAGGGCGCGGGTTAGCTGAGTGTGCGATAGTGACGGACCTTTTGGTTAGGGTTGTAGATAGTTGTGTATGTGAGGTTTAGTGTGGGTTTGTAGGATTTTGGTGTGCTTGTGTTGTGTGTGTGGTTTTGGACAGGGGATGTGTTTTGTTTGTTGATTGTTGTTATTGTGCTGTGTGCAGCGTATGAGGTTTCGTGTTTGTGAACCATCGGTTATTTCGTTGTCGGGCATGTGAGGTGCCGTGTTTATGCACTGTCGATACATTTCTCTCTATATATATATATATATATATATATATATATATATATATATATATATATATATATATATATATCTAGAGAGAGAGAAAGAGAGATGTATATATATATATATATATATATATATATATATATATATATATATATATATATATACATACAGAGAATTCTGCGGTGGTGCAGCGGTAGCGTTGTTGCATCACAGCAAGAGGTTCTCCCGTTCGATTCTCGGCTTGGGTTGAGAGTACCTTATGTGTGGAGTCTGCATGTCCTCCACGTGGGTCGAGTGGCATTCCGAAAGACATGTATGAATGGGCGTGCCTTCGTTGAAGGTTGGGCATTGAGCTGGCAACTCAGTACCGTGAAAATCTACTGCCAATCATTAGCAGACCAGAGTTCCGCTGTGGTGACCCCTAACCGGGAAAAGCCAAAAGACAACTATATATAGAGAGAAAGACATATATATGTGTGTGTGTGTGTGTGTGTGTGTGTGTGTGTGTGTGTGTGTGTGTGTGTGTGAGTGTGTGTGTGTATAAATATATACACTACTGAAATGTGCTTTGAAATATGTACATAGTTATTTGTAGTCCTCTTTCTTGATAATACAACCATTGAAGTTACTTCTCAGCAAACTATTGGGGGTGATAGTGGAAGATCATCTTATATTCAGCCTGCATATACAAAATTACTTAATAAAATTTCATCAAAAACTTGGGATGCTTTACCAAGCCAAAAACATTCTCACTGATGAAACTAAAACTACACTTGCCACTACTTATCTCCTCTCCACACTTTTTTATGGTGTTCCCATCCTCACAAACTTCCAGGCTTCAAAAAAATTAAAGCTTGAATGATGCTATAACAAAGTTGCTAAATTTGCAGCAAATATACCATTCAGAACCCACCACTGTATAGCAATAAAAAGCCTAAACTGGTTAGAATTCCTCAGCATGTAACATATACACAGCTTCTTACCAACTATAAAATTATCTAGCATCCATCTGCCTGTCCATCATTAAAAAACATTCCAAACAGCTATGTTCCCAGTTTGTCACTGGTCCAGTGACAAAAACTCCCATCTGTCTACATACCTAACAAATCTGTTGGGCATTGTCTATACTTGTACAAGGTTGCTAAGGCCTGGAACTCCTTACCTGTATCCATCAGGTCAATACCTTCCCTACCACCTTTCAGAACCACTGTGAAAGACTTCCTATCTTCCTATCTAAAATCTGGCTCTGTTCTTGCTTAAAACCAGGGTAAAGTATATTGTTAAATGTGAACAAATGCCTTTTCATTCCTTATAACTCCTTACTCTTCCTTCTGTACTCACTTCCTTACTTCTATCAATTTTATTCCCTGACGTTCTCTCTAAATATACCATAAGCCTTTTTTCCCCTCACTTCATATTGCAATTCCTTTTTGTATTAGAATAACTTACCTTTAATTTCTATACAAGTTGTTTAAAATTCCTCTAAATATTAGTCATATAACTTGTAGTGATTCTTAACCAATGTTTCTATCTTCTTCTTTTCCCAGTTAGGAGTCGCCACTGCAGATCACCTGTCTGCTCATGATTGGCAATGGAGTTTTATGGTATCAAGTTGCCAGCCTGGTGCCCAACCTTCCACAGAAGGCACACACCCACACACACACACTCACACCTAGGGCCAATCTAGAGTGTCTAAGCCACCTACATGCCTTTGGGATGTGGGAGGAAATCAGAGCACACAGAGGAAACCCACATGACCACAGGGTGGACATGCAGACTCCACACAGAAGGCACCCCAGCTGAGGATCAAACCGGAGAACTTCTTGCTGTGAGATGGCAATGCTATCTGCTGCACCACCGTGGCCACCCTTTAACCAATGTTTCTATATCAAGTCTAATTTGTTATAATTATTTAAACTGGAAATGCTTTTATTTTATTTTTGAAGATTGTGAAATTATTGTTCTTAAAGTGTTCTGAAATAATTTGAAGCTTTTTTCCCAGTGCCTCTTCTGAAAATTGGCTTCTACCCAGTTGGACTTTCCCAGTAATCAAATGTCAATCAATCAATCAATCAATCAATCAATCAATCAATCAATCAATCAATATTTTGTGACTAATACCTTCAACAATTAAAAAGCTATAAGAGTTTTCCAGTTGAAAAAAAGACAATTCTCTAAGGAAGATATTCAAAAGTGTATGTGAACAGACTAGCTCAATGCAATAATACAAGTTATTTCAGAAAGATGAGAGAGAATACTACTCATAATTTGCAGCAAGTATAGGTTTGAGATTTATAAATATTTATGCAAAAAAGAATCAATGTAGAAGAAATCTCACCTTGTCTATGTTAAAATAAAATTGGTTAACTGAACTGATCTGCATACTCCTTGGTTGTGAAATACATGCAGCTATACAAGCCACTTTTTTCCAAAATATTTGGTAACTTTAAACTATTTAATGACACGATTAAAAAAATGAACAAGAAACTTAAGATTGTTTTTACCACTAAAGATATGATAACTATTGTAGGATTTTCATTAGCTCTGTGCAAAACATACAATAAGATGAAAGCTATGGTAGAAAAGCTATTTAAATATTGAATAAATTAAAACATGATGGGTGATTTTCAAAATATATGTAAGCTAACTGCATCAAATTGTTGATAGATACATTCAAGCATTTATCATGTTTGTTTTTATGATTGTAATGCAGTAGTGCTGAGAACAATAAATCATTTTGTTTTGAATATGAATCTGCTAGCAATATGTATGTCATCTATATGTATGCATTTATTTTAAATGCTCCAGTTAAAAATTCCACACCCCCAGCTGGTGTATCAAACATGAACTATGAGCACACACTATAAGACTATGTTGCTAACAGTGTATGCCCCATCTTCTTCTTTTCACAATAGGGAATAAGATGTTAAACTGAGGCCCAGTGTGCCTGAGTTGGTTGTTTCTCTGCAGGATATAAAAGATCCTATGGCACTTTTCAAAAAAACAAAAAGAGTACAGTAAGTTCCCCACTGTCCTTGTCAATATTCCCCTAGTCAATATAAATTAGACATTGGGTATCCCCAGAAAAGAAGCCACTGGCCTGGTGGGATTAAGCCAGTAAACAAAGTATAACTAAAATAAAATTCACCACTACATGTTGTCCTGTTCGATTCTCAGCTAGAGTGTCTTCTGTGTGGAGACATGCGTGAATGGGCATACCTTCGTTGAAGGTTGTGCATCAGGGCTGGCAACTCGGCAGTTAAAAATCTACTGCCAATCATTAGTGGACCGGAGTTCCGCTGTGGCGACCCCTATCCGGGAAAAGCCGAAAGACACAACAACACTATCAGCTTTTTGTCACCATAAAATATTAAGCAAACTTCCTCCTCCACTTATGTCCCCCATCAAGATTTTACAATATCTTTTCTCACCACATAAATAGTTCTGGCTTGCTAACAATCTGTGTTCTGTCTGCTTTTTTATTTAACAGTGCAATGTCACATGCCGGTTTCTGCATAAGTTTTAATTAAATGCCAAATGTCCCTTTCCTGTAATGATAATTGCACCCTCCAGTCCTGTTCTGCCTTAGGCTGCTGGCCCTGCTTGCAGTTTGCCTACAGTGCATAACCTAACCTGAAGCCTCCCACCATTCTAGATATTCCTGGCTTTCAGACAGAAAAAGAATCTCCATGCAGGGATCCTCCACTGTTCTCTCAACTTCCTTTGCTTGTCCTATGACATCGGCCTAAAGTGTATGTATCCTAAAGGGCATGTCATTGTAACCAGTCCTGCGCTCCATTGCTAGCAGACTACCGCGGACTTCATTTACCCCACTATTTGGTTCTTACATTACTTTTTGACTTTTCCCTACTCTGCTCTAAGTGCTCTTGTCATCTATTGCTTGTCCACTAGGTGGCAGCACCTACCTATTGCATAAGTATTCACTTTATCCCCCAGGTTACACATATACTGAATCCTTTCCAAAGGATCCATTAATTCCCTGCCTCTAGCCTACAATCTCTGTGACCCTCTCTGTTCTTACTTAACAAACAACTACAGTAAACAAGTGCTATATCCTCCATACTTTCCTTACCTTTGAGATCACCTACCTAACCACTGATTGTTCTTCACAGTCTTGTCTTCTTCCTTCTCCTTGGGTCCCTTTCTGGGTCGATTCTCCATTGCCCATACCCCCTCCTCCCTCCTTCTTGCAGACTACTCCTCTACTTCCTTCCCATCCACTTACATCTATCTACTTTCCTCACTTTCTGCCTTACTCCTCCCCCTTCTCCTACCTGCCTCACCTTCCACTAAATCTTTATAGGGACACCAGTGTTTGTGGTGCCATCTTTAAACTAGGCTTTGCCCCCTCCAGTCCTGTTCTGCCTTAGGCTGCTGGCCCTGCTCGTGGGTAAGTGCTACTTGGTGTCTTTATTTGCTGCAATACTACATATGTACCTATGCTAGCCATTCTCATCTGTATTGCATTAATATTTGCATAGCTCTACATGAATTGGGCATCTATAGGCGTGTCTTGCCTGGGTAAATGTTCTGCTGTTTATAAAACCTGTGCTGCTGTTTAATTGGTAGTGTGAGCTCAACGAGCAATTGTTTTCGGATGTAGCTGTGTTTAGTGAACTGCTCTGCCATTTAAACTGTTTGAGTCTGCTCTATGAGCGGTTGTGCCTTGCTTTAATCTGTTCTTCCTTTCAAACTGTTTGTGTCCACTGTACGAGCTGTTGTGCCTTGCTGTACATAAATTGGACATGTAATAGCGTGTCTTGCCTGGGTAACTGTTCTGCTATTCATAAAAACTGTTCTTTTGTTTAAAGGGGTAGTGTGCACTCAACGAGCAATTGTATTTGTATGTAGCTGTGCTTAGCGAACTGTTTGGCCATTTACACTGTTTGTGTCCGCTCTATGAGTGGTTGTGCCTTGCTTTAATTCTGCTCTGCTGTTTAAACTGTTTGTATCCACTCTACGAGCAGTTGTGCTTTGGTTGGTTAACTGTCCAGCCGTTTCAACTGTATGTGTCCACTCTACGAGTGGTTGTATATACATGTTGGATTGGTGCCCTGCCCGAGCATATTATCATATTAAATAGCAGCTCAGCATATCTAGCTCTCTGTACATAGTTGGAATCGGCCACTGCTGAGTGTCCGCTCATGAGAGATTGTGCTTTTGGCACCCTCATTTGTTGCCCATTCAGTTCTCAGCTCCCCAATACTGCAGCTGTTTTGTTGCATGCTGGCCATACTAACATGCAGACTTTGCCAAACTGTTGAAGCGCTCAATCCAGAGTGTTTGTCCCATTTCTACATGTGCTGCTCTACCTGGACCTCATCCCATTTACTACTGCTACAACGGGTTGTACTGAATAATTCACATCTAGGGAGATGTGCGCAATTGGTTTTCCTCATACTGATTAGGCTATAGGAGTACAGAGCTACAATTGCTATGCAGCATGTTTCTGTTTTGCCAATTGATTTTTAGCAGGTTATAAATGCCCACACAGATACTGCCAGATCATAGCTAGTTGATCAGTATAAACACCATTTAAAGGCCGGCTCCTTAGCATTAACAGGAGCAATAGCAAATGCCGCCAAGTTTGCCAAACTGTTTGCACATATTATAGGAGCTACAATAGTGAAAGCGCTGTTACAATGCTTACACATATGCACACTATCTCCTGCTAAAACTAAATACTTTTTAGTCTGAGCCCAACTGTCAAGAACTGTATTAATTGTACTGCTGCGGATTACTGCCTATGTTTTTAAACTAGAGTGTATATTTCATGTACTGTCCATGTAAGACTTTTTTAATGTTCATTCTGCATGCAGCTCTTACAGTATAATGGCCTAAGATGATTTTAACTGCTCTGTCAAAGTGTCTGTTGCTGATTAATTTTACTGCTCTGTGATTTTAGTTGTTGATTGCTCCAATCCTGTGTTCTGTTGATGAATAATCTAGTATCTTAAGCCTCCCTAGCATTCCTTATGTTAGTACTCTCACTCACCCTCATCTCATCTTTCATATCTTAGTAATTCCCACATACCCTCAACTCATACTGTCCTCTAGGCTATTCCACTATCTGTTTAGTGTTCTATACTGAGTCACTTAACTTGCAAGCCTCCCTACTATTATCCTGCTAATACTTTATATATCACCTTTTTCTTACAGTTTGCCTACAGTGCATAACCTAATCTGAAGCCTCCCACTATTCCAGATATTCTTGGCTTCCAGACATAAAAAGAACCTCCATGTAGGGATCCTCTACTGTTCTCTCAACTTCCTTTCCTTGTCCTATGACATCAGCCTAAAGTGTATGCATCCTAAAGGGCATGTCATTGTAACCAGTCACTGTTGTTTTTAGCCCTGCGCTCCATTGCTAGGAGCCTACCGCAGACTTCATTTACCCCACTATTTGGTTCTTACATTACTTTTTAACTTTCCCTACTCTGCTCTAAGTGCTCTTGTCATCTATTGCTTGTCCACTAAGTGGCAGCACATACCTATTGCATAAGTATTCACTTTATCCCCCAAGTTACACATATACTGAATCCTTTCCACAGGGTCCATTAATTCCCTGCCTCTAGCCTACAATCTCTGTGATCCTCTCTGTTCTTACCTAGCAAACAACTACAGTAAACAAGTGCTATATCCTCCATACTTTCCTTACCTCTGAGCTCACCTACCTAACCACTGATTGTTCTTCACAGTCTTGCCTTCTTCCTTCTCCTTGTGTCTACCCACTCTGTTTGCCCTGCAGGCTCACTCCACTCCCCTACACTACCCCCAAATCCCACCCACCCCAGTGATCCTACTCTTATCCTACCCATAAGTCCTCACCCCACTGTATCACCCAATCCACTCTCATCTCATCACTAACCCCTCCACTCCCATCCTCCAATACTCTCTCACTCCACCCATCTCTAATCCTTAAAGCTCTAGAAATGCTTCCATACTCCTCCCTCCTGCACTTTCAGCAATTATCCTATTACAACCTCAACACCTAACCCACAACTATTCCATCATACCTACACCACACCATGTCTCTTCAAACCATTCTCATCCCTTCCCTTACCCTACTACTCCTAATACCTCTTTAGCATGCCACCTTCTATTCCTCTTAGCAACTACCCCCTTCTTTCCTATCCCCTCCTCACCCCACCATCTCTCCTGACACAAATCATAACACTGCCACATCTCCTTTCCACACTATATCCTCCTCTCTAGTACTTCCAAACCCACTTCTCTGCTTTAAACATAAACTCCTACCTACCTCAAAGAAGCATCATCTTCCCAAAGTACTATTGTACCTCCCACCAAATGCCAGGATCAAATACAAACCGCTACTCTCTTTCCTGTTTAATTTCTTATGCCTAGCAGGTGACATACACCCCAACCCAAGACCTACTACCAGGAGTAATCCATCTTCACCCATTGCCACCCATACTACCAACCCCAATTACCTGAAGATCTTGACCATCAATACCCAGAGCTTAAGAAACAAATTATCCCACTTCCATGCTTGGCTATCCCAAACCCAACCTGACATAGCAGCAGTCTCTGAGGCATGGCTAAAACCCCATATTTGAGACTCTGAAATACTACCGCCAGGGTTTCAAGTACTTAGACAAGACCGCCTAAAAAAGAAGGGTGGAGGAGTAGCCTTAATCTGCTCTAGCCTACTCTCTATCACTCCCTACCAAAACCCTATTCCACAGTTTAACAATGTTGAACTAGTCATAGGAAATCTCATACTAAATGATCAGAAAAGCATTTACTTTATAGCCCTATAGATCCCCCTGGAAACAACATTAATACCCTTGATGAAATCTTTCTATGGGCCTCATATAATATCAAGCTTGAGACATATATCTTAGGAGATGTGAACATTGACTGGAACAAAATTATTGCCAATAACCCCACCATTTCAATGAATCTATGTAATTTCACTCAACTCACAATTGCTATAACCAGACCTAATAAAAATAACCCCCCAGGCTCCATACTGGACTGGATCCTTGTCTCCCATCCTAACAAAATCTTTCACTCTGGCACCTTACCAGACTCCATCAGTGATCACTTACCAGCCTTCATCCATAGATCAATCACCTCCCCTCCACATCCTCACCGATATATCCATACTCGGAATCTCCACAACTTTAACCCTACAACTTTTTGCAATTCACTTAGACTGATAAATAGGGACACTCTAAAAGCTCTACCTCTGGATAGTGCTGTCGAATTCTTCAATTCTACCTTCTTAGACACTCTTAACTCCTAAGCCTCTCCAAGAATAAAACGTATAAAAAACAATTCCGCCCCTTGGCTTAGTAAAGATACCAAAACACTCACGCAACAAAGGGACAAGACCAGGAAACTCTATCATCATAATAGGCACCCTAACACCTTTCTTAAATACAAACAACTCCGTAATTTAGCAAAAAAAACATATCATACAAGACAAAAAAACATATTATATCAAACTCCAGTTTAACCATTCCTCTAACCCCAAACAATTCTGGAAATCCATCAACTCACTTCTCGACCCAGGCGCCAAAAACAACCTCTGCCGTGACACTAGTAAATCTGACCAAGAAATAGCCACTCTGTTCAAATCCTTCTTTACTAACTCTATAGCTGAGCTCACTAAAACATTCACAAACAACAGCACCTCCCCCCAAATCAGACCCATTGCCCAACCTTCCACCCCAAATTCACCTCCCATATTCCACCTCAAACCTATCCCCACTTTTTATATAAAAAAAAGTATCTCTAAGCTTAAACCCTGCTCCAATGCTCCTGACAATATCCCCTCACTATTTTTAAAAATAGAAGCAGACAGCCTCGCCATCCCCATTAGCATACTCATCAACAGATCCATACAAGAATCTTATGTCCCCAAACTGTGGTGTGCAGCCTTTATCCTTCCCCTCCATAAAGGAGGCAAATATAATAACATCTCCAATTTCCAACCCATAGCAATCCTCTCCCCTATTTCAAAAATTCTTGAGAACTGCATCCACCTCCAGCTCATGCCATTCATTACACATAACCAACTCCTCACCCCAACACAACATGGGTTCCATCCTGGCCATAGCACAATAACAGCTCTTCTCTCTTTTCTAGACATCATAAACCATGCCCGAGACTCCGAAGAACTCATATCCACAGTTTTATTTGACCTCTCCAAGGCCTTCGATACAGTCTCCCATGCCCACTTTTTTCACCACCTTTCTAGTCTTAACCTCTCACAAAACACCATTGCCTGGTTCAACAGCTACTTCTCTGACAGATCTCAGGCAGTAAAACGGAAGACTGGCACCTCAGCCTTCCTTCCCATCCCAACCAGAGTACCCCAGGGATCCATTCTTGTCCCTGTGCGCTTCAGTATCTTCATTAATGATTTCCATGCAGCCATTCCTAACACTAAGATAGTACAATATGCAGATGTCTCAACATTAGTTTGCTCTGCATCAACACCCCTGGAGCTACAAACAAAAACTCAGGCTGCCCTCTCAACTATGGAGAACTGGATGCTCCAAAATCACCTCTCTTTGAATGCCACCAAATCAAAGATCCTTTTATTCTCTCCCTCAAAATCTATCCATCTAGACAAAACCTCTTTCATGATTACAAGCCTTGCCAACTCCACTATAGAAGTTGTTCCTTTTGCTAAACTTCTTGGAGTCAAAATTGACGAACACCTAAAATTTGATACCCATATTCAGCTAAATATAAAGAAAACTCATCAGAAACTTGGCATGCTGTATAGAAACTCCCACTTCCTTTCCCCATCAACAAGACAGACCCTCGCCACTACCTTCTTACTACCTTCACTAATGTATGGCACTCCCCTACTAACCAGCCTATCTTCCTCCATCTCTTCTAAACTAGAATCCTTTTACAATAAAATCTCAAAGTTCGCCACCACATCCAAATACTCCACTCATCACTGTAAACCTCTCCACCAGCTGCAATGGCTAGAACTCCCAAACTACCTTGACTACCTCCAACTCATCACCACCCACAAGCTCATTTTCAAACCAACTATATGTCCTGTACTATCAAACATCCTAACAGTATACACCCCAAACAGAACTCTAAGATCTACCCACCAAAATTTAATCTCTGTTTATAAACCAAACCCTCCCGCTGGTCAGCTCCTCCTAGCCTTCTCCATCACCAAAAAATGGAATTCTCTTCCTCCATCCTTAAGAACTTCTGACAACTCTGAACACTTTAAAACTCAGTTGCATTTTTACCTGTCCCAAAAATGGAAATGGAATTGCACTCCACCTACCTAACCTGCTCAAGACATAAATACTTTATCACAAACACATTTTGTTCTTCCTTACATACTATTGTTTAACCCTCTGTACTGCCTTCATGTAAATGTTTCCTCTATACCACTTTCAGAGGATTTGAAACTCTGTATTAACCTAACTTACGCTATTATTCATGCATAGAGAACTCATCCATGCTAATGTTACTTCTAGATAATTTTCATATGATTTAGACCTTTGTATTAATTTAACCTTGCACCACTGTTCTCAACCACTAAATATGAAAATATGCTTACATCCTTCTCTAAGCTACTGTTTAACATTTGTTTAGTTTTTTTTTTTTTTTTGCTATTTTGTATGTAATATTTGCTGAGCTTGTGTCTGTTTCCACTATGTATTGTACATTATATTATGGAGATTGTACTATGTATTATTGGAGCTTTTCTCCCTGGGCCTCCACTGAAAATGGGCTCTTTGAGCCCAGTGGACCTCCCTGGTCATCAAACTGGAAATATAAAATAAATAAATAAAATAAAATAATAATATAAAATTTGAAAATACTGTTGTTGTTGCTGTTGGTCTTTTGGCTTTTCCCGGTTACGGGTCACCACAGCGGAACTTCGGTCCGCTAATAATTGGCAGTTGTTTTTTTTTTTTATGGTGTCAAGTTGCCAGCCTGATGCCCAACCTTCAACGAAGGCACACCCATTCAACGCATGTCTTTCGAACGCCCACTCAACCGTGGGAAGGACATGCAGACTCCACACTGAAGGCACTCCCAAGCCAAGCCGAGAATCGAATGGGAGAACCTTGAAAATACTGTACTGTAGCTTAATAAGCTGGAAACACTGTATACAATGAGACTGAGAAACGAAAGTCTTAATTACCCAAGCTTGTGCTAAATAGGTGTCAGTCTCTCCCTTATGGAGCAAGTCTTGTGCATTCAGAATGAATTCTGCAAACACTATAGTTCATTTAATAAGGTTTTATTAGATGTTCACAATATCCGGGTACTGTCTCCATTAACAGTACTGATAGACAATTCAAGTTGCTGTCCGTCATATTCTGATTGTCCTGAGCAATGTAAACTGACATAGTCTCTAGATGACCTGTTTTCTGTACTCATGCTTGAGTGTTCGACATCTTCTCTGAAGTAACAAGTCAAACGGACTTACTAACCTTAACTGTCCTGCTATCCTGAACACAACATATTATATCCTTTTTTCAGTAATTTTCCTCTATTCACTATATCCACACCCCTAACCTTGAATCTCAGGCTATGTCTGTGCTTCATTAAGGAACATTCTGAAGCTGATCCTTTCCTTGAGAAAAGAACATTCTGTCTGCACACTTTACGCTTATCTTTTTCTCTTTAATAAACAGTCTTCCATGCTTAGCCAGCAAGGTTATTTTCCTTTCTGCTTAACTGTCTCTTGTGCATAAATGAAACACAATTTTTTTACACTTTAGCATGTCTAATCTCTAATAACTATTTTAAAATGGAAATCTCTAATATAACAGATAAAGTGCAAAATACAGTGTTGAAGCTCCACTCTGAAAATAGTCATCATCATTTAAAACCTGATGTAGCCTGGGATTCTTACTGCATTAGATGAAAACATACCTACACTCCTAGTGAGCTAGAATGCAGTGGTGTAGCCACTCCTGGGATTCATTAATACCTACACTAAGTGTATTCTGTTCTGAGTGAACAGACTCAGCAACAAGCATAACTCACACCTTCTTCCTCCTAATTTTAGTTTTCCTACTGCTATTCTTGCATCTTTAAATACTGAGGGAGCTTCATATAGGTTACCATAAACTGTAGAGTACATGTACACTTAGTGTAATCTTTCTGAGTGACTAGAAAGCACAAAAAATGTGTAGTAAATGCCACTCAATTAACTCCTCAAAACACCCTCTATCATTTCTTCCTAATGCTAAATTACTAGTATTCTACAAACCAGCCATTGCTGTTGGCAAATACTTTGGGGTGTGGCAATATATAGAACATTTTCATGAGTTTAGGTACTAGGCTAACAAAAAATGGAACTGTTTCAAACAAACAAACAAACAAAAAGAAAAAAGAAAAAAATGGCAGAATAAATGAATTAACTGATGAATTGAATGAAAACAGAAAAATGACACTGAAGGGAGCAGTAACAATCTTTCTCAACATCATTTTACTTTACTTTGGTCACACGCAGACACGCACTCACAGCCACACACATACACACGCAGGCATCTATGAAAAACAACTGTTGCTAACATCCTTTACCTCAGTTTAGACATCTATTGCAAGTAACTGAGCTTTGTAATTGCTAATTAATATTTCTTTGAGGAACTGCAACTTCCATTTCCCGTTAAAAAAGCACACGTTTTTGCTGACTGCAGTCAGTTCACTCATATAAAAATGCAACTGTAGCACAAAACACAAATCATACATAAGTAGTTTTCCATACTTCAACATATAAATGTGCTTTAAGAAAAAGGATAGATGTTTATCCTTTGTTTTCAGTCAGCTGCTCAGTATTTCAGTTGTGGAAACAAGTGACTTCTGAAAAAAAAAGTTATAGCTGTGAGCTTTTAACCCTGCAACAACTGTACGACCTGTTCTGGTAGGTGCAATACTTTAGATCCAAGACAGAAACAAACCCCGGGATTCATGAAGCTCGGCGCAAGGCCGGCGTTAGGCTTGCGCCAAATGTGTGGCGTGAAGATGGCGCAGTAGCGCCAAATGCATATTAATGAAGGCACGCTGCCGCCACAGCCACGTGCATAGGAAAGGAACGCGAGTGCATAGGGCGTGTCGAAGTGCCGCACGGAGCCGTGGAAATGTCAGCTGTCGATGTGCAACCTAAAATGCTACATATAACAATTTGCAAGCAATAGTAATCACATCTGTCAGTGTCCGTGGATATTGAAACATATGCAAAGCATGCAAGACAGTTCCTGCGAACACAAAATGAAGAAGCAAACACAAATGTACGGTAGGGAATAACAGGTCCCTATCCCTCAAACAAATGACATTGAAAACCATGTGCCTGTAGTCTAACGCAGTGTAGATAGTTATACCAAGTGGAAGTGAAATGCATCATATGTTAGCACGCCGCCAATAGGTAGGTCCAGCCCAATGGCCAGGGTCACCAGCTGACCGATATTGTGAGGGAGGGTACACAGCTGGGCAGATGTGTCCATAACAAAAAACACGATAAATGTAAATATCTAGCGACCGTATGACCGAATTATATCCCACGATGCATGTAATAGTCGCATACAATAGGTATGTCCATATTTAACATACCATATGTGACAGGAAATAGAATAAGCATGTAAACGAAACAGAAGGAGCATATAAACTGCTACAACAATAAGGCAACATGTAGGCTGAAAGGAACAGTATTATCTGTAGCATTGACTGTGGGTACATGTTGTCCAGTACAATCAGATATGTGTCCAGAATATATCCCATTCTGGACATAGGAAAAGGTGGCATCCTACCAATGATTAGAACAGTCGGCCAAAATCCGCACATCTGCGGTCCAAGCTGAACTTGTCAGGATGTGTCACAGTTGAACGGGTATTACCCAGGTATACCAACCATGTCATGAAAGTTAAGTATGGGCGTGTACCTATGTGCATGAGGTATAGCATGGGGAAGGTCAGACATGGCAGGGTAGTCCACACAACCATACAGGTACCTGATATATGTAGGGTATGCAATGTGTTACCTTGACCGTGTCATGGGCCATCAACCAAAGCAGTGATGGATGGAGTGTCAGGAATATGTGTGTGGGGGGGATGGGTAATGGTATAATCCTCAAAGGCGAGACTGTGTCATATGCAGAATAGGTAAACTGGAAGTGTATGAGGGAGCAGCGGGTGGAGCAGAAAGAAACACAAAAACATGTATACACATCTGCAATACAACCAGACAGGCCATACTGTAGAACACAATCCCACAAACATATGAATATTAAAATGTGCGATACAAATGTACAGAAATGTCACCAGCACATACCCACAGATTGGTCCTGATGGAACTAGCCATATCAAATGCAACACACCTGGATGCATAATGGACTACCCAGCATCCCCTCCACAGCACACAACTCACCCCCATACCTGAACATCCACCAAATCCAGCCATACTTGGCCTGCTAGTTTGGCGCAGCCACATCTACACATAGTGACCACTATGCATATGTAGTAGGTAGCGTCACCCTAGGCAGTTTCAGGAATGCAAACTATGTATCCCTTGCATGTAAAACCCCCAGCACATTTTCATAACGCCAGAAGAATGGTCGGTATCTATCTTGTTATTATCGGTCTTGTTAAATTTTTGGATATCCCTCATGGGATAAGTAACCTGTGTAAACATTAGAATGGGTATCAAGACACAATGTCCAGTCCTGTAGACATCTGGACACAAGTTGGAATGTGCAGTAGTGGTGCACGAGACTGTCCAGCCCTAGATGGTCAGGCAGAACCTACTACCCAGGGTCAAACATCTGCCCGTGATGCACGTGTCCCAACACGAATAAGCGAGAGAATATATTGCACACATTTGCACAGTAGCACATGGAATAAGGGTGATGAAGGCACTGACGTAGACAGGATACCCCCTGATCCACTGAGTGAGGGACAATTACTGTGTGTGTAGGTGTGACCGGGCCAACAATGATACAATGCCAAACGTCCTGTGATTGTAGAAAATAACTATGTACCATACTGCATGTAACAGTTGTCTAAAGTAGTCACATCAGGATAGCATAAATGTAATTCGTACAAGGAACAGGCAAACAACAAAAGTGCTAAAGGTATAGGCACACGGCTAGGAAACTAATGAATGTTCTAAACCTGCATTGACCATGGCTATGTGTCGGCCTAAACAATCTGGTGTCCCCAGTAGGGTTACCACCTGTCCCACTTTGCGAGGGACAGTCCCTCTTTAGGCAGTTGTGTCCTGACAAAAAAATATTAAAAATAGCAAATGTCCTGAGATTGTAGGACATAATTATGTCCCATATTTTATGTAATAGTTGCATAAAATAATTATTTCTGTATCTAAAATACCTAAATGTTACAAGAAACAAAATAAGCAAATAAACCGCTACAAGAATAAGCTTTTATTTAGGGAAAAAAGTAAAGTTCTATCCTTTGCACTGACCGTGGGTATGTGCCGGCCTGTAAAATCTGATGTGTGTTCCGAAAATGTCCCACCTTGGCCATTTGAAAAGGTGGCAACCCTAGTCCTCAGTACATATCCCAACCTGTACATATGACAATGTCAATGCTACCAATGGTCAGAGCATTCACACAATAACTGGCCAGCCTCTTAACCACTCACAAAGCCAGTGACCTTTGGAGGAAAGGTGTTGAATGAGAATGACTACTTACAACAATGAAGAGTAATAGATGCATTTAACTGTAGAAAATTACTAGTATTACGAATCTGTCAACATGTTCCAAGTTAATAGTACTAATATGGTAGAAGTGTCCATGATTGTCCCTGAGTTGTCATAGCTTTGTCCCTGCCACTGTAGAAACGAGTCCCCGAGTATCACAGAGGTCCGTACACATAAGTACACCAACCAACTGTCACATCTGTTAACAGGACTATTGCATACCTGTAGTGAATTTATAACTGATGTCCAGAATAATAGTCATTGTATCTATAAATGAATGAAATAGTCATATGGGAAGGGAAACATGTGGAACCCCCCCCCCTGCATTATGTAGTGGAACCACTCCCCACCCTAAATTATGTAGCACCGACCTAATAATGTGGTCAGAGGTGCCCAAACACCTGTGTCTGTAAACACAGGTAGAATGTTAAAATCTGGACTAACTCTGTCGATGTGCTACGTCTGATATTTGAACAGCGCCAGAGCAGTTCTAGTCACCAGTCAGCCGAGCCTAAACCCGGACCAGCACATGAACACCCTGACAATCAAACACCCATATGTGCGAGGACTATAAGCGTAGGAGTTCTGAATATCCTTGGAGTGAGTGGACATGCAGCACGGGTCCAGAGCAGTAGGAAACAGGGAATGTCGTAAGTGTAGTACTGTGGTTTTCTCAGCAGGAGAATGGATGCCTGCTGTGTAAGGGAAGCGGTGAGGCGTATGTCAGAGTAGCTATGAACCATGAGTATACATATAAATGAGCCAGAACAACAATAGTGTAGTGGTTAGAGCATCCGCCTAACGTAAAGGCATTCCCAGTTCAAGTACGTCTATAGCACATATTAATTGTGTAATGAATGCCTCTGTGCTGTAAAGCCAACATTTATACATGTAAAGGTGACCGCGTTCACATGGGTACATTAGCCGGATTCCATCAATCAAAGTGGTACTTTCACAAGGAATAAGACACATGTAATCCCAAAGAATTGCCAGTAAACATATGTAACTCAGAATAAGTCAATGCAAGTGTGCCTGCGTGGGTGTACACAGCTATTAGCATAGCAAATGTATGTTGTCTTGTACAGCTGTAACTTTTATATAGATATATATATATATAGATAGAAAGATAGATGTGTGTATAGATAAATATCCACAGACATAACAGAAATATGCAATTATATATATATATATATATATATATATATATACACACACACACACACACACACATATATATATATATATACACACATATATATATATATATATATATATATATATATATATATATATATATATATATATATATATATATATGTGTAAGGAACGCCGAAAGATGAAAGCAAACATAAGGGTTGTGAAGGGAATCTAGAGCAAGTAAGGAATTATAAAGTGCTTGCAGCGTATGTCAGATAAAGCTGCACAAGTGTGAGTAGAACACCGCTATTCACACCAGAGGCAGGGTTATACCAGTGGCCATAACATCGTTGAAGTGCTACATCAACATTGTAAACAGACGGAATGTAGTACATGTTGTGACCACCTACACTTATAACCCACAAACCGTTCGTAATCCATAACACCAGGAAAGGCACGTATGTGCAAATATGAATAGATGGTGAGCCTGTGAATACACGAGGCAGTACAAAATGTGTATAGGGCCCCAACGCTCTGGAGAGGGCAATGTGTAAAGGTGTGTCATGGCTGCGATATCAGGTGTATAATGGCTGTTATGCATGGAGACTCAACACAGGTGTGCTGGAAAAACTATGGATATGCGATTATGGACACAGGAGTGCTAGAGTATGTTGCGCTGGGTGCAATGGAGTGGCCCATGGAGGTCAGCTAGTACGTAGGTGCGATTCTCAGATAGAGCGTAATTTGCGTGGAGACATGCGTGAGTGGGCGTATTGTTGTCAGACGTTGTGTGTCAGGACTGGCAGCTCGGCACATAAAACCTATACGCCACCCATGAGCGGAATGGAGTTCTGCTGTGACAACCCCAAACCAGGAAAAGCAGAAAGACACAACTACATGAAGACATCAATATGTTGACGTACAATCTCAGTAACACAAACACTCATTCTATCAACAGTAATAATATGAATGTACACAGAAACAAACACAGTAGCAGGAATAATAGGCTGCGCATACGAGTAATAGGTCGAATTACACTGTATCACATCACACTTATCAGCGGCACCCCAGACATGAAAACTGTGTGACATCTGCCCGCTGTATAACGTGCAATATACTGATCACAAGTTCACCGGAGTGAAGTGTTGCTGTCATAATGGCTAAAGCAATAGTATGCTGTTGAAGCAGGGATAAAACCCAATGCGCATGTGTAAGTGTCTATGTCCGGGAAATGTATAGGTTAACGGACACACAGATGTATACATAGATAAAAACGTGTGTATATATATATACATATATATATATATATATATATATATATATATATTAATATATATATATATATATATATATATATATATATATATATATATATATATATATATATATATATATATATATATATATATATATATATATATATACACACACACACAAGGATATACTACGGATATATATAGATAGATATATATACACAAACAACAGGTATTGATATATAGATATACACACAAAACAAATATATATGTCATTGCAGATATACACATGTAAATAACTAGATTACTTTACAGCAATTAGGGGTAACATATCTACAGCCCGGGCATATGTGACTGGGAGGTCCAATAAATAAATGTTGTACCCCCCCACACCGCCCAGCTGGGCCGGTCAGACATACAGACAGGCAATACAGATCAATACACTGTCGCTGTCCAAAACAACGGTAGGAAAGTACCAGTGGGAGAGATCTGCAAGGTCTACACTTTAAACATGGATAACGGAGTCCCTTGCGGGACCCCAAAAATTCAGGGTACGTGTGAACCTGTTGTCATTGTTGCAAGCAGGATGTAGGTGTACATGGAACAGTAGGTTGTGGATGTGTGATAATACATGGGTTGACAAAACGTATGGCGTGTCCCGAGATGGGGAGAGTGGGCAATGTGTAGGGGTGTGCTCATACCCCAGCTGCACTCGCAGCAAGTATTTGTCATGACTGCTGTAGAGGGGTGCCAGGTAGGTGGACCATGGGTATGCAATAATGGGCTTAAGTGTACAAGTGCTGGTTGGCAGAGATGTAGTAGGCCCACCCAGTGGAAGTCATTAATATTCCTATGTGGGCATAGCATATGCCTACACCTCCCAAACCTGAAGAGCACATCTACCGGATAGTCTGTAAACCATCGGGGGAATACATAGAGACCAAATCAGTGCCGTGTACCCGATTAGCATGGACATCCATAGTTATGAATCAGAATGTAACAAAGTCCAACTAAACACTTCCAGAACTAGTGATATTAGGTGGACAGGTGGCGGAATACAGGTAATGACAGATGACAACATGTATGAGTCATAAACAGCATGTACCTCAACAAACGTGAATGAATACATATGCTCTGTGACTGTAAATGTGTCTGATTACTAGAACCAATCATCTAAATGTGTCCCACAGGGTGTTATGCATTGTTCCTGATACAGTGTTCATTCAAACCCATTGGTATGTGAGGTCTGCTAGTGACGGAAAGTGCATAACTTGCTGACCACCTTAGGTAGATGATAGCATAATAGATGAGGTTCAATACCCGTACGCCTCTGAGGGACACATCCGTCTGGGCAGTTGGGTCGCAAAATGACAGTTATGGCACATGGCCTGTGAGTTCGGAAAAGGAGGCTATATAGCGTGTGTCAGAAATTTATTTGTTGTATCAGAAACAGCTACATGTAATTGGAAACAGTATTAGCAATTATAATGCTACAAGAATAACCTTAACGTATGCAAATCGTGGAAGTCGTCAGTTTACCACTGGCTGTGGGTATGTGTTGCCTTGACACATGTGATAGCTCTACATATAGGATCTATAGAGCCACCACCATTCTGAATGGCCAAAGTGGAACCTGCTCTGTAGAAATGTCAGATGTACCAGGGCAGAACATACCTAGAGCCATGCATAGTACAGAAATATACATATTGGCACAAATCAAAGCATAGTCTAGCAGCAATAAAGTTGCTTATGCTACTAGATATAACATATCGACGTGTCAGGTATACAAGACCTGTAACAAGCAACCACTACAGACATGTACAACATGAGAATGTCCCCTAATCAGGACAGTTGCAATGGCTAGAGTATTGTCCATACCTCTCAACTGTCCCTGATTTTCAGGGACGTGCCTGATTTTGACTGAAAGTTTAACTCTGTCCCTCTGAATCCCTCCTAAAATTAGTGACTTTTGGAGGAAAGGTGGTGAATTACACTTAATGACTAATGACAATAAGTAAGAGTTATAAACTTCTTTTACTTCAGAAAATGTGTATTAATTGATATGCTCTGATTCTGTCAATGTTTCAAGTTAATAGCACTACTTTTTTAAAAGTGTCCCTGATTGTCCCTGATGTTTTCTTGACTTGTCCCTGATTCAGTAGAAATTTGTCCCCGGCTGATTGAGAGGTCTGGTATTGTCACATGACATATGCCTAATGAGGGACTGTCCCATGCAAAGCGGGAAAGGTGTCACTCCTACAGTCTCCCGTCGTGCAATCTGAAAGGTGGAAAAAGTACACTAGGTATGCGGTAGCATGACACGGCGGACAGCTGCGTTAACAAAATCATATTCACATGTCAGCATTGCGGAGTATCGGTTCCCATGTATTAGGCAGATGGGAGCAGATCATATGAGGAACATGCATATAATATGGTTACATCACTGGACAGGCCGCCGAGTCCGTACAGTCAAACACCTGCCATCGCCAAATGGTTACACATACCCGATACTGTAGTCATGTAGTCCGATGTAATACGCATCATAAGGGATCGCACACACCCAGCGTGAGTGACAAATGTGAGCAGAAATGTCGGTGAGCGAGCTGCTGTAAGCGTGTTTGCCTACCAGTATGCCAGTAGTGCACTGTCACAGAAATGTGGAGTCTAAATGGGTATAAGGTGCCATAACCAGAAGTCAGCAGTTATTAACACCATGCAAACCCACGCACAACTGCTCCCACCTGCTGGAATGTGCCTTATCCAGTCCGTATCCAAAGGCGTCGGTCTGTCCGCAAACAAACATCTGCCCTATTCACATGTTGGTAGCAGTACCCTGTGCACATAGCTCATGTGAATTAACAATAGACCATGGCATATGTACAGACAATAGACCACACACACACCATACAGCGCAGTCATCCAACAGTATAGCAATGTACTGGCAGATATGTCCGGACCACTGGTGCATGCATGCCTGGCCGTCCTGTGTTTCAGTGTGTGAGCATGCCCAGTATGACTGTTACCCATGTTGTCACCCAACATTACCGTTATACCGTCAAGTGTGTGAGCATGCCAAGTATGGTCAACTGTATCACATGTGTCACATGTCCAGATAGTTAGTACTGTGTTGCTGATCCCTCCGTTCTACACAGACAGGTGTCATGCTGTGTCTGCAGGGTAACTAATGGTCATGTGGCATTGACAGTTGCTACATGTCTGCATAGCGTGGGGGGACATCTGATCGCAACCACAGTCCTACACAGCACCATGGGTGGCGCACATGACTCTCACATGTGTAGGTTGGACAGGGGGCACAGCTGACAGTTGTACACATCTGCCACTATTGTACTGGTATGCCAAGTACTCCATGTCAGTGTGTGGACCTACCTAAATTGCTGGTTGGAGGGATACCAGAGTACGTCAGATCCCAGCTTTAAATACCAGCACAGTGGTGTTGGACATCCTAGCTTTCACAACCTACATCAAATTGCCTGGCCTGCTGTAGTCTGTGTGTGTCTTAGGGGGTTGAGGTCATTCAGTGGGCATATCCATAGGCCATTGTATATCATTTGTCTGTATTGGTCCACGCCTGTCCAGCTGCATGGAATGTGTGTGGGCTGTACGGACACACATGATGGTCAGCCCATAATCTGCAGTGGGTTAGGACACCCTGTGTACTAATGGCTACCATTGTGACCCCGTATGTGCTACAGAGGTCATGGTGCCACTATGGATGTATACTGTCTGCTGCCCTAACATTCGGCCACCATAGTCATTTGTATGCTCACATACATACCATAGCAATGGGTAAATACACATTCTAATACATCTGCCAATTGTTAGGTCGATAGACGTACCCTGGGGGTGTTCTGGACCTAAGGACAGTGCTGGAGGGCTGCCTATGTCAGATGCACACAGTGCACCTCCTATACATGGCCGAGCACAGGTAGTGTCATGTTTGGCATCCATTGTACTGTGTGCGGGTCAGAGAGAGGAAATCCGTGGGTACCTACTGTGTCAGTGCATATGCCTTGTGTTGCCTCTTTGCCAAGGGCAGGTCATACTGTGCACAGCCTTTCGCCGACGGTGCCCTGCTCAGGTAGTTCCTTCGCCAAGTCAGACTGTGCCTGTATAGGCCTTGGCAGTCGTGTTGGGCTGTGTGGCCCTGCCCCCTTGCTGTTCCTGCTGCAATTGTTACTGCAGGATACGATTGTGTAGCATAGCAAATACCATAACAACTTGTGTGCATGTAGCTAGTGAATACTGCAGGGCTCCACCGTATGTGTCCGGATACCAGAACCGTGAACTGAGCATCCCAAACACATGCACAATTATATGTCTTGCCTGTGCATCCACCTCATTATGGTGTGAGTGTTCAGGTGTGTGTGCATTGCTGATGGGTATCATCAGCCATGACACCAGTGTTTACCCAGCATCCCCCGCTAGGAGACTGTAGGGGATGTCCATATTGGCATTGGTGTGGTACAGCTGTGTCAGAAGCCATATATCAGAATCATCATAGCTTCCAGGGCAGACAGTACACACATTCAATCTCATCCCTGGCCATCGCATATGGCCAAGCTATTGGAGGGTATGCCACTGCAGTGAGTGTAGGCCCTACCCTGCTCACCGGGTGGTTCTTCCATGTGTATGTGTGTGCAGGCTATAGCACCCAGTACCCCAGGGTAGTCATCCATGTGGTTGAACTGATGCATTTTGCTGGTCTACTAATCACGTGTGTTGAGGACATGCACGTGCTCACTAGCATGTGTTGACATGGCATCTGTGAACTGGTGCAATACTCTGGATGCAGATGCCTGTGAGATACCCATGATATCCCCAGTTGTGCTGTGTGAAGTACCTGTGGCTAGTACACCTAGGCCAACACATACCGTGGTATCCACTGTGATGGGTTTCCCTCGGCCTGTTTGATGTGTTAGGTGTGGCAGGCACAGGTCAACAAGCTGCTGTAGGTGGTCTCTGTCCACCCCATAGTGCTCCACCATCCCCAGCTCATGTAGCCCCTGGTAAGTCACCCTGGGTCTATAAAGTCTTATGTCACCCCAGTAAGGGTTGTTCAGCAGCATACACATCCTCACTGCCCTCAGCCTCCTGCACATGTTGGTTTATGTTGCCTGCTGCAGCCCTTCTCATTTGGTTGGACTGTGTCATGACATGTCCCCGCAGGTATACACCAGTGGTGTAGAGTGCGGAAGAAACCTGTGTGTATGCTGCTTGCTCACATTACCATACTGTTCAGGTGCGGGCTGGCCATGTCATCTGCTGATTGTGCTGATCAACACCTGTTTGTGCAGCCTGTACACCCTGACTACCCCACCACTGCTGTCGTCCCTCCCAATGTCACCAGGCAGGTATAGACACACCCCTAGCTTAGGCATGCTAAGGCAGGAGCACTCCCGAGGCACAGTTCTGCAATGTACGTACAGTATGCCTGACCCCACTCCCATGCTGTCAACTATATTCGAGCCCTGCACCCGGCTAACTACACACATACACTCCAGGGTCCTGCATCACACCCTGGGGATAAATGGGATACACTATTGTCAACTTCATCTCCATAGTATAGTCATCTAAAGAATAGTCGTATGACCCATACCGAACCTCCAAATTAATAACCACTGCTCAGTGTCGCTCAGATCTGTACACAACTGGCAACAGGTGCCTTACTATCACCATATTGGATGTCCCATGGTCTTCCCAGTAACAAAATAACCGGTGTCTACACGACTACAACCCGTGACCCTGCACACTACAGACGATGTGCATTACCACTATGCCATGGCAGATGTACATACATCCCAGGTTATCATGTACAGATCATCTGGCACAAACATTCAATAGTGCTATTAATTTGCTGACCACCTTAGGTAGATGATAGCATAATAGATGAGGTTCAACTCCCGTACGCCTCTGAGGGACACATCCGTCTGGGCAGTTGTGTCCTGCAAAATGACAGTTATGGCACATGGCCTGTGAGTTCGGAAAAGGAGGCTATATAGTGTGTGTCAGAAATGTATTTGTTGTATCAGAAACAGCTACATGTAATAGGAAACAGTATTAGCAATTATAATGCTACAAGAATAACCTTAATGTATGCCAATCGTGGAAGTCGTCAGTTTACCACTGGCTGTGGGTATGTGTTGCCTTGACACATGTGATAGCTCTACATATAGGATCTATAGGGCCACCACCATTCTGAATGGCCAAAGTGGAACCTGCTCTGTACAAATGTCAGATGTACCAGGGCAGAACATACCTACAGCCATACATAGTACAGAAATATGCATATCAAATCAAAGCATAGTCTAGCAGCAGTAAAGTTGCTTATGCTACTAGATATAACATATCAACGTGTCAGGTATACAAGACCTGTAACAAGCAACCACTACAGACATGTACAACATGAGAATGTCCCCTAATCAGGACAGTTGCAATGGCTAGAGTATTGTCCATACCTCTCAACTGTCCCTGATTTTCAGGGACGTGCCTGATTTTGACTGAAAGTTTAACTCTGTCCCTCTGAATCCCTCCTAAAATTAGTGACTTTTGGAGGAAAGGTGGTGAATTACACTTAATGACTAATGACAATAAGTAAGAGTTATAAACTTCTTTTACTTCAGAAAATGTGTATTAATTGATATGCTCTGATTCTGTCAATGTTTTAAGTTAATAGCGCTACTTTTTTAAAAGTGCCCCTGATTGTCCCTGATGTTTTCTTGACTTGTCCCTGATTCAGTAGAAATTTGTCCCCGGCTGATTGAGAGGTCTGGTATTGTCACATGACATATGCCTAATGAGGGACTGTCCCATGCAAAGTGGGAAAGGTGTCACTCCTACAGTCTCCCGTTGTGCAATCTGAATGGTGGAAAATGTACAGTAGGTATGCGGTAGCATGACTCGGCGGACAGCTGCATTAACAAAATCATATTCACATGTCAGCATTGCAGAGTATCGGTTCCCATGTATCAGGCAGATGGGAGCAGATCGTATGAGGAACATGCATATAATATGGTTACATCACTGGACAGGCCGCCAAGTCCGTACAGTCGACCGCCTGCCATCGCCAAATGGTTACACATACCTGATACTGTAGTCATGTAGTCTGATGTAATACGCATCATAAGGGATCACACACACCCAGCGTGAGTGACAAATGTAAGCAGAAATGTCGGTGAGCGAGCGGCTGTAAGCGTGTTTGTCTACCAGTATGCCAGTAGTGCACTGTCAAAGAAATGTGGAGTCTAAACAGGTATAAGGTGCTGTAACCATAAGTCAGCAGTGCTTAACACTGTGCAAACCCATGCACAACTGCTCCCACGTGCTGGAATGTGCCTTACCCAGTCCATATCCAAAGACATCGGTCTGTTCGCAAACAAAGAACCGCCCTATTCACATGTTGGTAGCAGTACCCTGTGCACATAGCTCATGTGAATTAACAATAGACCATGGCATATGTACAGACAATAGACCACACACACACTATACAGCGCAGTTATCAAACAGTATAGCAATGTACTGGCAGATATGTCCCGACCACTGGTGCATGCATGCCTGGCCGTCCTATGTTTCAGTGTGTGAGCATGCCCAGTATGACTGTTACGCATGTTGTCACCCAACATTACCATCATACCGTCAAGTGTGTGAGCATGCCAACTATGGTCAACTGTATCGGATGTATCACATGTCCAGATGTTGCTGACCCCTCCGTTCTACACAGACAGGTGTCATGCTGTGTCTGCAGGGTAGCTAATGGTCATGTGGCATTGACAGTTGCTACATGTCTGCATAGTGTGGGGGGAAATCCGATCACAACCAAAGTCCTACACAGCACCATGGGTGGCGCACATGACTTCACATGTGTAGGTTGGACAGGGGGGCACAGCTGACGGTTGTACACATCTGCCGCTATTGTACTGGTATGCCAAGTACTCCATGTTAGTGTGTGGGCCTACCTAAATTGCTGGTTGGAGGGATACCAGTGTACGTCAGATCCCAGCTTTAAATACCAGCACAGTGGTGTTGGACATCCTAGATTTCACAACCTACATTAAACTGCCTGGCCTGCTGTAGTCTGTGTGTGTCTTAGGGGGTTGGGGTCATTCATTGGACATATCCATAGGCCATTGTATATCATTTGTCTGTATTGGTCCACGCCTGTCCAGCTGCATGGAATGTGTGTGGGCTGTACGGACACACATGATGGTCAGCCCATAATCTGCAGTGGGTTAGGACACCCTGTGTACTAATGGCTACCATTGTGACCCCAGTATGTGCTACAGAGGTCATGGTGCCACTATGGATGTGTACTGTCTGCTGCCCTAACATTCGGCCACCACAGTCACTTGTATGCTCACATACATACCATAGCAATGGGTAAATACACATTCTAATACATCTGCCAATTGTTAGGTCGATAGACATACCCTGGGGGTGTTCTGGACCTGAGGACAGTGCTGGAGGGCTGCCTATGTCGGATGCACACAGTGCACCTCCTATACATGGCCGAGCACAGGTAGTGTCATGTTTGGCATCCATTGTACTGTGTGCGGGTCAGAGAGGGGAAATCCGTGGGTAGCTACTGCGTCAGTGCATATGCCTTGTGTTGCCTCTTTGCCAAGGGCAGGTCATACTGTGCACGGCCTTTTGCCGACTGTGCCCTGCTCAGGTAGTTCCTTCGCCAAGTCACATTGTGCCTGTACAGGCCTTGGCAGTGATGTTGGGCTGTGTGACCCTGCCCCATGCTGTTCCTGCTGCAACTGTTACTTCAGGATAAGATTGTGTATCATAGCAAATACCATAACAACTTGTGTGCATGTAGCTAGTGAATACTGCAGGGCTCCACTGGATGTGTCCGGATACCAGAACCGTGAACTGAGCATCCCAAACACATGCACAATTATATGTCTTGCCTGTGCATCCACCTCATTATGGTGTGAGTGTTCAGGTGTGTGTGCATTGCTGATGGGTATCATCAGCCATGACACCAGTGTTTACCCAGCATCCCCTGCTAGGAGACTGTAGGGGATGTCCATATTGGCATTGGTGTGGTACAGCTGTGTCAGAAGCCATATATCAGAATCATCATAGCTTCCAGGGCAGACAGCACACACATTCAATCTCAAGCCCTGCCCATCGCATATGGCCAAGCTGTTGGAGGGTATGCCCCTGCAGTGACTGTAGACCCTACCCCTCTCACCGGGTGGTGCTTCCATGTATATGTGTGTGCAGGCTATAGCACCCAGTACCCCAGGGTAGTCATCCATGTGGTTGAACTGATGCATTTTGCTGGTCTACTAATCACGTGTGTTGAGGACATGTACGTGCTCACTAGCATGTGTTGACATGGCATCTGTGAACTGGTGCAATACTTCTGGATGCAGATGCCTGTGAGATACCCATGATATCCCCAGTTGTGCTGTGTGAGGTACCTGTGGCTAGTACACCTAGGCCAACACATACCGTGGTATCCACTGTGATGGGTTTCCCTCGGCCTGTTTGATGTGTTAGGTGTGGCAGGCACAGGTCAACAAGCCAGTGTAGGAGGTCTCTGTCCACCCCATAGTGCTCCACCATCCCCAGCTCATGTAGCCCCTGGTAAGTCACCCTGGGTCTATAAAGTCTTATGTCACCCCAGTAAGAGTTGTTCAGCAGCATACACATCCTCACTGCCCTCAGCCTCCTGCACATGTTGGTTTATGTTGCCTGCTGCAGCCCTTCTCATTTGGTTGGACTGTGTCATGACATGTCTCTGCAGGTATACACCAGTGGTGTAGAGTGCGGAAGAAACCTGTGTGTATGCTGCTTGCTCACATTACCATGCTGTTCAGGTGTGGGCTGGCCATGTCATCTGCTGATTGTGCTGATCAACACCTGTTTGTGCAGCCTGTACACCCTGACTACCCCACCACTGTTGTCGTCCCTCCCAATGTCACCAGGCAGGTATAGACACACCCCTAGCTTAGGCGTGCTAAGGCAGGAGCACTCCCGTGGCACAGTTCTGCAATGTGCGTACAGTATGCCTGACCTCCCCTCCCATGCTGTCAACTATATTCGAGCCCTGTACCCGGCTAACTACACAACACATACACTCCACGGACCTGCATCACACCCTGGGGATAAATGGGATACACTATTGTCAACCTCATCTGCATAGTATAGTCTTCTAAAGAATAGTCATATGACCCATACCGAACCTCCAAATTAATAACCACTGCTCAGTGTCGCTCAGATCTGTACACAACTGGCAGCAGGTGCTTTACTATCACCATATTCGATGTCCCATGGTCTTCCCAGTAACAAAATAACCAGTGTCTACACGACTACAACCCTTGACCCTGCACACTACAGACGATCTGCATTACCACTACGCCATGGCAGATGTACATACATCCCAGGTTATTACGTACAGATCATCCGGCACAAACATTCAATAGTGCTGATGTCCCCAGACATATATGTCCACATCTATGTCTATCTCTCTATATCTACATATATCATATATATTATTTTTATACATATATACATAGACATATATATATATATATATATATATATATATATATATATATATACACATACACACATATACATGTACACACATATGTAGATATTGCATATATATCACAACAGCGGACCACATGACAGCAAAGCATTAGACAGGAATGAAAAGGAAAGTACATGTGCCACCTGCATCATGTAGTGTTGTTACTATCAAGGCACATATGTTTTGTTGCGTCACAAGGGTCAGACTGTATCAAGGGTAAGAGTAGGGCTGCTGACATTTACTCACCAGACCTATTGGCAAATGTATGTGTTGACAACCCAGTGTCTTGGCAGAATATGTGGGCTGTGGACACTATATAGGTCAGCAACAAAACACACTGAATGCATCCCGCAGCTAGCCACCCACAGATACCAACACATACGGTATAACTGCCAAACACACACACCTGCTATGCCTTGGAATCAAGCACCTACCTGTCTAGTCTACCACACTACAACATTACACAGTAACAGAACGCTACCAAGTTTCAGCATCACCGCACTCCCACAGGCATACTTCTAGGTGGATGACATCATCAGCAAAGGCAAAGACGCCAATAGGGAATGCATAAGGAGTGAGCCGTCTAAAAGTATTACTTTGTCCGCAGGCAGCTGGAAACACACAAACAGACACACACACACTTGGCAGGGCTGGGAGACGAACATACACCTAACTACTTTACCACACTGCAGTATTACGCAGTTACAGAACGTGCTACTGAGATTATTGGATTACAGCACTCCCAGAGGCATACTTCTAGGTGGATGACATCATCCGCAAAGGCAAAGACGCTGATAGGGAATGTATGGGGAGTGAGCTGTCTAAAAGCATTACACTGTCCCCAGGCAGCTGGAATCTCACACACACACATACACTTAGGAGGGCTGGGAGTTGAACATACACCTAACTACCTTATCACACTACAGCATTACTCAGTTATGAAACACGCTACCGAGATTACTGGAACACAGCACTCCCAGATGCATACTTCTAGGTGGATGGCATCATCTGCAAAGGCAAAGATGCTGATAGGGAATGTATGGGGAGTGAGCCGTCTAAAAGCATTACTCTGTCCCCAGGCAGCTGGAAACACACACACACTTGGCAGGGCTGGGAATCAAACATACACCTAGCTAACTTATCATACTACAGCATTACACAGTTACAGAACGCGCTACCAAGATTACTGGAACACAACGCTTCCAGAGGCATACTTCTAGGTGGATGACATTATTCACAAAGGCAAAGACGCCAATAGGGAATGTATGGGGAGTGAGCCATCTAAAATCATTACTCTGTCCCCAGGCAGCTAGAAACACACACACACACTTGACAGAGCTGGGAGTTGAACATACACCTAACTACCTTATCACACTACAGTACTACACAGTTACAGAACGCGCTACCGAGATTACTGGAACACAGCACTCCCAGAGGCATACTTCTAGGTGGATGACATCATCCGCAAAGGCAAAGACACCGATAGGGAATGTATGGGGAGTCAGCCATCTAAAAGCATTACTCTGTTCCCAGGCAGCTGGAAACGCACACACACACTCGGCAGGGCTGGGAGTTGAACATACACCTAACTACCTTATCACACGACAGCATTACGCAGTTACAGAATGCACTACCAAGATTACTTGAACATGGCACTCCCAGAGGCATACTTCTAGGTGGATGACATCATCCGCAAAGGCAAAGGTGCCCAGAGGCATACTTCTAGGTGGATGACATCATCCGCAAAGGCAAAGACGCCGATAGGGAATGTATAGAGAGTGAGCAGTTTTAAAGCATATTACTGTCCCAAGGTAGATGTAGACAAACACATGGCAGTGGTGTGAGCAGGACAACTGCCTATCTACGGAGCACTATTACAACACTACATAGATACAAGACGCACCACAGACAGTACACCCTTCAAGACAGTCAACCAGTGTGCTTAATGTAGGAATCCATCCTGACGTGGGGTATGGACATCTGTTGACTGGATGACCACCATCGCTATACAGGATTTCAATGGCCATGCCCATACACAGAGGCACATAACCGACACAAGGTGTCACTGGGCATGCTCACACACAGTATCACATGTCCGTTTGGAATGTACTGTGTGTCCTTCTACACAATGGCATACTGGGCATGCTCACACAGTAGTAGTGAAGGGCTGTCTTGCAGGCACATGGATTCTAAACATGGAAGGGCACAGTTTGGAATGTACTGTGTATCCATCTACACAATGGCGTACTGGGCATGCTCACACACTTAGTACTAGCGAAGGGCTGTCTTGCATGCACACGGATTCTAAACATGGAAGGGCACAGTTTGGTGTTACTGTCCCCACATACATGAAGGCCACTCACATGTACTGCCCAGTACACACTCAAGAGCCATCACAGATGTCTCAGGTACAGATCAGTGGTAAATGACACATTCTACTATGTAGCCCTCAGACATCGCCATGTCCTTGGACCAGGAACACACATCCATGCATTACTACGACACCATGTGACTCATGACCAGTGGACTGTACATAGGTCTACAGCAACTGTGCAGACTACACATGCACTGACAGGGTTCAATCATGTGTTATGCAATGCAATGATACCACTGTTCATAACCAGGTCCGCACTACACATAACAGGGGTCCTGGGTCTTACACAGCTGTAACAGATGACTGTCACTGTACATCAAAGGACACTCCTGTTTGAATATGGCATACAAGTAATCGCAGTGGATATGTACATGGCCCACACCCACACACACACACACAACACATATGTACATAGCATAGTTTTTGCTGTCCTCCATGCAGACAAGTGGCTACAGAAATCACATGCATGCACATGGAAGGTAGGTCCATGGCTGTTGAATGCTAACAGTACATAAGGTAGCAATGTTGACCAAGGTAACATTCCCTCTGTACTAGTTACCCATGACAACCATCATATCATACAACAGTCCATGTGTTATGTATGTCATCACACATGTCCACCAATTGCAATGCATACAAACATGGCTACATGACAGGAATGTAGGACCAACACACATGTACATGTAGTGGTGTGCATGCAGCTACCATGCATGTGCAGTAGCTGATGTATGTCATTCATCTTTGCCTAACTACAACATGCAGTTGCAATGCAGCCCCATCACCGACACCTGTATATGGTGAAATACTGACAGTACGGTAGGATGTACATCAGGTATGGATGGGTGTGTGTACATAAAGTGGTGATCCACCTTTGCAAATGGATGTTTGCTGAAGACGGCTCACAGGTGTGTCACAAGCCATCCTACCATTACATGTGCAAACAGTACGCTATGTTACTGTTACTTGAAGGTGAAGACATACAACCTACACAGCGGTCAGGGTGTTACTGACTGTAAATCACTTGACACCTGTAACACTTACATCCTCCTGTGTGCATATAGCAGCACAATTGCAGAAGGTAGCATTGGTACACATAATGTGACCAATACTGCTGCATGTCTGTCAGACGTATCATCATATAGCAGGTGTATGATTCACAGTACTGCCATGTGTGTTTGCTTGTGTGACCATATATGCCACGTATGGTGGGGAATACATACCAATTGTTACACACCCCTGTACATTGTTGTAGAGATCTGTACATACTGCAGTGTATAAAGCATGATGTAGGCAGGGGTGGTGTGTGTATCACACACATGTCAGCTATCTGTATGTGAATGACATTTCTGGACTCCACAGTGTGTGTGTGTGTCTGTGTGTGTGTGTGTGTGTGTGTGTGTGTATGTATGTATGTATGGCTGTCTGGTGCATGGAGTGAGGGTGTATGCTATCATACAGAACAGACAGGATCCCTAACCCCTCATGGTGATGCAGTCTACTACCCTGTTGATGCCATCGGTCTCAGCCTTACTGGCTACCTGTACATGTTCATTCTCTGTGTCACATCGTGTGGGTGCACAGTACTGTGAGGGTGATTACCACATAGGCAGGGGTCCTCAACTCAACACTATCGAGTTTGCATTATAGTGTTGTTGACCCAGTGAGTGTGGGCATGTTACTGTGTGTTTCTGTGTATGTCTGTGTGTGTTCTCATCATGTAATGTGACAGTGTATTACTGCTACACAGTGAGGCCTCATGCCATCAAGAGGCCTCTAACGTTATCATCGGCCAGACCGCTGTGTAAACCCCCTGCACCATGTCAGCATACCTGTGATGTGACCTGGTATGGATGTCACGTCTCTAGCCACTGTAGCCTATTAAACAGCCAACATGCTTCTGGATCAGTAGATGTGTGGACATCTGTGGAATGGTAGCCTTTCTAACAGTGAGGTTGAGGCTACGTATAGCATGCTGGTATTGCCATACATACCTGTGAGTACTCCACATTTACACATGTGAAACTGCAAACACTGCTACTTATTGGCACATGCAAGTAGACCTTAAGGAGGGAAGCAGGACATAATTACCAACATGATGTTACTGTTGTTACCAAGACACATACTGTGAACATATAACAATGCATTATAAACCTGTACTACATGGTATGTCTGGTGCATGTCAACAGTACACAACTAATGTAATATACGCTTATCTCACTATTCTGTTCACCCTGTGCATCAGACCATATGAGCATGTCCCTGCACCGATGGTGTGGATGACAGGGATGCAGCACAGGCATCATCATATGCACAGGGTGATAATGTTTGCCAGGGGCATAGGTTGCATCAGTGGATGACATTATGTGTGTGGGAAAGGGCTGGTGATCTGATTGGACATGTGTGGTCATTATGCATGTGGGTGTTGTGGTGCCCTACAGATGTTTCTGCTGTGTGCGTGTATATGTGCACACAGTTCTGCCTTTTGTCAGGCCTACACAGGGGTATTATTGACAGCTCCAGATTGTACAGACCAGGATGTACAGCTCACTGTGTCTGGTCATGGCCAGGTGACTTGTGCCTGCCAGGGGTTGCATGGGCACTACCAGACAGAGGTACAGATTGGCTACTGTCCGATGACACATGTCCACTGGAACCGAGTCCCCACTGCAAACGTCCAGGGCCACGTCCATGTGGCCTGCTGTGTCGTGGTCTGGACACCGCAGCACCAGCTGCACTGCTACTGCTATCGGCACTATGGGAGTGGGCATGTGAGGTGGCTCATTCACGTTGACCTGCACTATGTGGTGTAGCTGGCCTACGTCCATGTGGCCTACGCCGCACTCCTACCAGATGTTCCAGCACAGACACCTCATGCTCATGAATTGCCATGCCATGGTCAAGGATTCCAACCATGTCACCCAATCACCTGTCCAGAACATCAGCAATCTGCTGTTGAGCATTTGCCAATGCCTGGATGTTGTCATTTAGAGTACGGATAGCAGCCCTCTGAAGCCTCTGCCCCTCTCTGTTCTGCCGTTCAGCATGTGCCTGTGCCGCCATTACAGTCTGGAACATGCGTCTGATGACACCATCTGCTGCACTCTGTCCTGCAGGTGCATGTCTACCAGAGGTCCTCCTACGAGCGGCATTGGCCACATGCCTGTGTGGGACATCTGCAGTCATTACACTGACACCATGGTGTGGAGACACACCTTCTGCAGCCACCACACGTTCCTGTTCCAAGCTAACACATGCTGAATGTCCTTCTTCTATGGCCACTGGTGATGGGGTATGTGATGGCATGAGAACTGTGTGCGAGGAAGAGGGGGACATAAATGCAATGGCAACCATTGGCACAGATTCAGCCCCAGACAACCCTGCCTGTACCTCATGCATATGTTCATTACTGCTAATATCTGTGGGGACACTAACATCAGATGGACAGCAGGAGTGTAACGCACGTACATCACCTGTGATGCACAGAAAGACTCTACATTACAATAGACACACAGACACACACACACACACACACACACACACACACACACACACAGACACATACACACACAGACACACAGACACAGATACACAGACACACCATGCATGTGATTTGACAGACCGCATGCAGCATGCATGTGATACAGCAGATGCCATGCAGCTCAGACATTAATAGTGGTAGCTAGTATACCTCCCTGGGTTGCACACAACAGCAAGCAGGTGTCATATCAGTAGCCATGCAGTTCACACAATCATGGTAGTAAGCATGCATCCCTGTGATACACCATGTGGACCAGCACAGGTTAACAGTACACATGGCTGAAGTGACCTTGACATGTAATCTGCTGATGTGTACATTGACTTACATACATGTCTGACACAATGGTGTCCTGACACATGTACAGCGTTGTAATGGGTATCACATTACAGTGTTGTCTGTATGTCCTACAGATAGAATGCACTTTTAGCAAATGTGCATGAGCATTGAAGGGTAGTGTGAGGCATCTACATTACTATACAGTGTGAAGTACAGGCACTGTGCCATTGCATGGCATCATGAGGTGTCTATATTGCTATACAGTGTGTAATACGCACACAGTGCATAGCCATAACTGTGTGCATACACATTACATAACTGTGGATTGTGACCCACGTCGCTGAGGTGTATACACACCAAACCATGCTGTGTCATGTGACAGGTCACTAGAAGACCTACGGATGACACCCCTGCACAACTACTACAAAGTCTTAGCTGCCTGGCAGCCATGTCCACACATGGCAGACTTGTCAATACACCATGTCCCACATGACATTAATGTACCACACACACGAGGTGCATGGCTGACAGTGATGTCCTACAGCAGCAAGGGAAATGTACGGTATCTGTGGCCTGATGTGGTGTCAATGTCTGTGGAAGCTGTACAGGTGACTACTGTCATGCTATGACACAGACATGATGTTCAACACATCTTATATGGTCGAATTAACTGACACCTCCACTAGCTGTGCACAGGCTTTTAGGATGCCCAGTGTTCCACATCAACTATATAATCAGTCAACTATGGCTATAGTTGGACCATGTGTGGACAATGTGCAACAGGGTGTATACACATCACACTACTGTGTGGCTACATGTCTCTGGCCATCCTCCATGGCCATGTGTGAACATGTGTTGGCCAAATGTTTGTGATGGCCATCTATCTCACATGTCTGTGTTGTCCCATATGACATGCACCCATAGATGTCAGATATGTCACTGCCCAAAGGGCTATGCAGACAACAGGTTGTATGTTTGGTATGTGGGGTATGTATTATGGGATAGTGAGACAATATTGCAGCCGGAACACTACATGACTGGGACATGTCAGATGGCACATCACAATGCGTGCACCCATTGCAGGGGAATATTACACAATGGTGACTCCTGTGGGCTGCCCATATCCCAGCTCACTGTGTGGTACTGTTTGCGTACCACACATGTGTTGTTCCAATGTACAGTACATATGCCTACATTGAACACCTCCGCCGTTGTATGCACAGCTGTCCACACATCTAGCAATGACAGATACTGTGGTTTCATGTCTGTGTTTCACTTAGTTTGTATATATTGCAAATGGGTAGCCAATGTGAATGATGAGAGATGTGACCTGTGTATAGTGACTGGATCATACATTATGTGTACATGTGTTAACTGGCCACATGGCAAATAGATATATGCATTAACATGCCTGATACTGATAACTGTCTCACCTGCAATGGACTGATGTCTGTGCGGCACACCAGAGGTACCTGTATAGGGGTGACACAGCAGTTTGAACATTATCCATGACTGTATGTCAGCCACAGGGTGCACTGTGCATGTTAACACATTCACCTGTACAATAGCATATAGTATGCACATGTGCATACACAGGGTAGCATACTGTAGTATGCGGCATGTGTGTAAACATACCTTGCATATGATGTTATATTACATATTGTACAGTGACACATGCAACTAAATGGGATATAATAGTCATATGTGCAGTAGTGACTTACCAGGCAACTCCAGGCTCATTGGTTGGGAGACACCCACCCCCATGTTGGCAGCTAGTGTTTGTGGATGCTGTTCTGAGGATGTCCCCAGGCTGGCCAGTAGCTCCTTGGTGGGTGTGAGTGGGGGCTGGGTTGGTGGCCCACCACCTGTTCCACCTTGTTCCTTGGCGATTGCACTGGCACGCTGTTTCGCATGTCGTATCAGGTCCGTGCAGTGTCTGTGCACCTGCTGGTAGGTGCGGTTATGGCCACCCACATCATTAACCCTCCTGCGAAGGTCCTGTCACAGGTTGTCAACTGCTGGGCATACTGTGGCACATGGCTGAACAACGCCTCGTAGTTCTCATGGAGGTACGGGATGAGGGCATCATCCTTCAGGCAGCTATATGCTGGCAGGCGTGAACGAGGCATTATCTGGAAGACATAATGATGGAGACAGGTCACAGTATCACAGAAATGTACAGAGATACAGCTGCACATACATTTGTATTAAATCTAGTACATCTGAACAGTTATCTTTGCAAATCGTCATGACACTGACACGACTGACAGGTTTGTGTCACACACATGTAACACCTGTTATGCATTGGATATCATCACCATATATGTGTGTCACCTCATTACATTGTTCATACTCCATGTGAATGCTGTCTTGATGTGGGCATGTCTGTTTGCCTGTACTGGTGTTCTTACCTATCAGCACATGCCTGGATGTGTCCACAGTAATGCTGTTGACCTTGATGCTGTGTATATGTCACATATCAACACATACACTGCCTTAATGGACATGAGCAGTGACAATGCACACATATGCACAGAAACCTTTACATGCATGTGTTTTGTCATATACATCTACACGGCACTGTACAGCAGTTCAACATCCTGCCACGTATCGCCTGTGTTGCACATGTGATAGACATGGGACAATGGCTAGCCGGACGTCATTCGCATGGATGGTTATCAACTATAGCATGTACGGGCAAGGTTTTCTAGCTGTATCCGACAGCCATTTTGCCACTGCGAGGTGCATCAGTGCCACACATCAGTGCCACATTACTGATCCAGACAATTAATAATACATCTACCATGCGGTCATCGCACCATGTATGACAGAGATGACACGTGCAGCTTTGATGGACAGGGTTGCATGGTATGGCAGGAGTATGTAACATGTATGGCACAGGGATCTGTCCAGCATGTGGCGATCCTTGTAGTAGGACGGTGGCTGTTCATGACGTATGTCTTTCAGATCAGGATATGTACGTGTAGCATGTCCAACATCACAGTGTAGCACATGTCTTTATGCAAGGTAGCCAGCATGCTGCATAGTGGAGGTGCGGATTGTGAAGGCTGGTATCGCCTATCCACACATGGCAAATACCCCTTAAAGGTGATATATGATCCAATATTGGTCACCCGAGTGCTGAGTATGCCTGTCCAATGATCTCCATGCTCATGGATGGCACCCTGTCATGACATGGGTGTCTCGTATGACTACCTAATAGGCCTGGAGATGTCACCAACTCAGGGAGGTGAACTGCACAGCACCATCCCTTACACAGTGTCCATAATGTTGACCGCTGCCTACGTGGTAGGATTATTCACCTAGCGGTGACAATGCTATTATCAGCTGTCAAATTGTGCAAATATGTCACACACCTCACCCACAAAGCCCATTCTGTATGTTATCCACAACACTGAGACAGCTATTGCTCCTAGACCATGGCCATTTACATCCTTACATACACAGATGCCTCCCATTGTCTGTGTGGTATGGGCTACAATGAGGGGGGAGTACAAAACATTAACCCTGTTTTACTGTAGCTGCCACTGGTGTGATATGCACATCTCACTCAGACACCTTTTGTAGTATTGCTTTTGTCCAGAGGCCACTGGTAGAACACTCCTGTAACATACAAAGGTGCATCTAGTATACTCAGTGTAGCTGGAACACGGTATGGGTGATGATGTCCTATGACCTGTCACAGGTATGCTATGCAGTGTGAAATCATCTGCACTGTCATCTTCTTCTGTACTGCTAACATCTACATTGATAAAGGTTCATAGACTTGCAGACCATACTCAGCAGGGTAATAGTGCAGTGCCTCCAATTATGACTGTCGTCTCCACTTGTGGGGTGTAGTGGGTTGATATTATCCAACACCCTATCTGTATTGCATATTCATGCTCAGCACTTGTTCAGAACATGTAAGCACTTCATGAGCTACTAATTACAATAGCACCCATTCCAACTCATTTCTTACAAGTACACTGCCTGTCCTTACATTTCCAGCTTGCTTACAGTACAACAGCTGTTGTACACATGTAACTCACATATCTTGTGAGACATGGTTGAATATACAGGCATGTCCAAGTGTCACTTACCAGTGCTATTGCCTGTCTATATGATGAATATGGCAAACATGTGGCAATAGAGCAATTGTCTCATGTACACAGTCAATGCTCACCTCCCAACATACGACACTACAGCCTGTGGGAGATGCACACATGCTGGAGGTAATGCTCTCACCAACCCAGACTGAACCTGACATTCATGTGGGGACGTTTAACATTTGTAACACACCCCACTCATCACATAGTCTCACTAGATCTCCACCACCACAGGCCACACGTAGTATGAGTACGACATTTGCAGAACCTCTCCATACTCTGTGTAGGCACCAGAGGCAGCCCCCATCACCAAATACAACAACAATTATTTATAGACCACAGACTCATGTGTGCCCATCAACTGCAGCCAATAGGGTGTTATAACATACCCAACAGACCGGTCATAGGTGACTCTGTAGGTGGTCACACTGATACGCCAGGTATCACTGCAGTGGCTGTACTGTACAGAGGTGCAGGTTACACATGGCTCTGCTGTTCACATACAGGACACTACCCTAGAGAGGTGCAGCACTGTAGGTGGGCTTACACATAGACTTGCCAGACAGCATAGTACCTCACTATGAACCTGTGAAGCTATTACATGTCCTTTGTGCATGGTTAATTGAGTAGCTCTTCCATTTAGATTAGCTATCATGCTGTTACAGTGTCCCGTGACTACAAGCCATATGTATCCTGTTAATGTGTATTGTACATGCCAATAGGCAATACCTTTTGTTTGCATGATATAACAGTTATGCTGTGTAGAATATCTGACATATCTACCTACAATACTGTACATTACACATATGTTACACATTATCCCATAATGCAACACATACTTGCACACAGCAGGACCACCTTAGGCATGTTATTGTTGTTATATGGCCATACACATGCCTACTGTGACAGTATATCAACATATACTATCCCCTGCTATGGCACATACTTGTTGGACATACCCTACCACTGACAGCAGGTGGTGTGGAATTGTTCTGTTTAAAGCCCTCATGTAACATCCCTTGTATTGTATGTGATGCTTACCTTGTGGCCCACAGCAGGACACACAATTTCTACAAGTGTTACTATGCTCAACAAGACATCACTACATAATACCTTTTCCCACTTTATGCATTGCGTACACTTTTAATTAATACAAAACAGGCTCTACATACACTAACATACTGAGTGTTCTACATACCTTGTTAGCGTTCCAAATCTTCATAAATATCTCTCTTACACCTTTACTGTTTAAACGGTTCTATGGTATGAGCATACGGTTTGAATGTATGGCAAGTCATCCTTATATACGTCGATACCTGTAACATGTGGTTTCCTGCTGCCAATTGGTGTTCCTGAGTAAATTATTACATGCACATCAGCTGTGCAGCTACTCCATTCACCAATTACATGGCAACAGTGGGGTATAACTGAATTCTCCACTTGGGCATTGCCCTTTTGCCCTACCTTCGGGGAGACGGCCTGTATGTGTTTTGTTGTGAGGAATTGCAACTGCTATTTGTAGAGACACGGATATTTTGAATTCATGTCCCCCGTGGATTGTGTGTGACGGCTAGAGTATGTGGTTCTACATGTGAGTGTACCTGTCATCTCAACCGTCTGATAAGGGACTATTGCAAACAAAACCTGTAACATCGCCATCTGTTCCATTATACAACAGCTACAATTTCACATGGCGCCTTTGCAAATGTGTCTCTCACAAGGTATGTTAACGCCTTTGCAGATGCAATTGAGTGAGTGGATGTTTGTGATGTTATTACAGTCTGTATTGCAATTGTTTCGGGTGTGGGGGAGATGTAGGTGGGTGTACATAGCATATACAGGTTTGTGGGGTCTGCATGTCTACATATTCCATATATGTGTGTGGGCTCCTTCCCTAATTGAAGACATATCAGTTAGTAGACTGAACAATGGTTGTTACGGGCTTATACACTTAGCCGTTGTTAATTGGTTTCTATATAGTATGCAGGTGAGGTTGATACTTCCATATTTCTGGAACTACAGCGATATGTAAAGGAATGTTACTAAATGACAGCTGTCTCGTGTATTTCTGTCACAAATATTTGCACTCATTGCAGTTATGTTGTTGACTGAACCTCTTTGGCATGGGTTGCCACCTTTTCAAATGGCCATAGTGGGACATTTGCAGGACACACATCGGTGTTTACAGGTTGACACATACCCACAGTCAGTACACAGGATAGAACATACTTTTATCCTGAATACATACTTTGTACCTATGTGGACTGCAATACCGGCAGCGATAACTAAATGTCCCTTAATATCGTGATAATATTACACGCGGTTCCAGTGTTCCGGTACTGTGTTCTTTCAGTCTTTAAGCCTCGTGATTATACGTGTTGGTATGTGACACATTCCATAGTTGGCAGTATCCTATTTATTTCTACCTCCATGGTTGTGTACATGTCGTTGACCTATCTATATATTTGCAGATATAGGTGAATCCATATATATCAACATATATCTCTCTATCACCCTTTCTATCTCTATTATATATATATATATATATATATATATATATATATATATATATATATATATATATATATATATATCTCTCTCTCTCTCTCTATATATATATATATATATATATATATATATATATATATATGTATACGAGAGAGAGAGTGAGAGGGAGAATACACCTTTTATTGTGTACATGTTGGGGTATACTGTTTCCTGGACTCCACACATTTGTGTTTGAACCTGTCACATTACACACCTGCCGTTGGTACATCTTGGGTAGCTTAGTGTTAGGTGATTGTGTACATGATTGCGTGTTCTACTCCTGGCAGTGGTCATTTTACCCTTCAGAGCAGGCACTATTAGTACAGGGGTGAATAATGCTGGTTTCATCTGTTCTGGACATCACTGACTGTGATTTGCGCGATAGTCAGAGAAGCTTAGCCCTGTTTCGCGCATATCCGTATGACGCTTACCAGCACTGGGCAATGCATATTTCCACTAACATGTGCTAAACCTGATCTGATGACCTGCATCCAACATCCATTATTCATGCCTTTGGAATTGCGTAATGTCCCTTGCAGGACGTGGAACCAGGAACATGCACGACAGTCAGTGCATTTACCACTTGGGCATCTGGGATTTGTACACGTGTTATGGTGTTTTGTATGTGGACTGTACTATGGCTGTTTCTCCATACTGCAATCAAATGGGTAACTCAAATAACAAAAAAGCAGGAAGGCAGAGAAAGCACAAATGTACACGACCAGAAATAGCGTATAAACAAATTTAATCTCCGCTTTCGTTAAAATAAACTTCTTCAGAATACAGCACTCATAATCAAACACATCACTTAAATAAACCAATTAATTAATCAGTACATCATGTGATTAATTACATAATTGATCAAAATTTTAAAAAGATACCATTAAAAAACTAACTAAAAGTATCACGCATACTAATCTGACAATAACTCAAGTAGCTTGTTCCTATCTAAGTTTTTAGAAATAGAAAGTTTACGATGTTTTAAAAAACATTTCAGATTAATAGTATCATTTAACCCAGGAGGGTTATCAGAAAAAAGTTTAATCTGCCATAAAACCTCTCGTTGCTCTACGTAATTCCTAAAGTCACCAGCCCTACCATCGTATGCACATATTTCTAACACAGTAAACATAAATTTTTTGAAATCAATGCAAGAAATCGAATGTCTAAATAAAGCATTATTATGTTTTTTTGTCTTAATAGCATACAAATGTTCTTTAATACGTGTGCCCAAGCTTCTAGTGGTCATGCCAACATAGAAAGCTGGGCACACAGAACATAAAGCAATATATATAAGCCCACTGCTTGCACAATTAACATAACTTGGCACCTCTAAAATCCTGTCACAGGTTACAACGTTAATAAACGGACCTTCAGAAATAAAACGACAAACAGTGCAATTATTACACCTAAACATCCCTTTTCTATTGTGGTTATTGAAAATGGGTAATGCTTTACTAGTACTGGCTCTCTCAAAAATAGTTTTCAACGAGTTATTTTTACGGAACACAAAATTGGGTCCCCAATCCCCCATATTGATGGAGTAGAAGCGGTACGTAGTTTTTTAGTTTCAAAGAAACTTCTAAACAGTTCTCAGATTTCTTTAGTTTGTCGGTTTCTGGACATCATTTTGGAAAACAACTTTTTCTTATTTAGGAACAACTACTACAGGCAAAAACGTGGGGTTGCTATGGGTTCACCAGCTGCCCCAGCTTATGCCAACATAGTCATGGCTTGGTGGGAGGAAGAGTTTTTGTCTACTTTAGATACCAAATTTAAAATACTATTCTACGGAAGATACATTGACGATCTCATTTTTATTATCGAGGGTAATAAAACTAGTGTGGACAACATGGTACAGGAAATTAACTCCAGGTTGGATTTCCTTCAATTTACCCTGGGTGATGTAGGATTAATTATTAATTATCTGGATGTGCATCTTTGGTGGGACTCTGCTGATAATTGTTTTCAAAGCAAAATACACAGAAAAAGAACTTTTACCAACGGATATTTACATTTTTCTAGTGGCCACCCAAAGCACATTATTAAAAACATCCCCAGGGGACAATTTATAAGGGCCAGCCGTATGACCACTAGGGAAATAGATGTTTTACACGAATTTCATCATATTGTGTACCTGTTCAGCCTTAGGGGCTATGATGAGAATTTTTTAATGAACACAGGAACCGAGGTTTTTAACAAACGTGATTTGTTTTTTCCACCAATATTGACAAAAGGTTTTACTAAGAATCGAAACCAGGAGTTTGAAGTTAATGCAGGGGCCATGAACCCAGTTAATACAGAACATTACTGTTCCTTTGAAATGAGCTCAGACTGCTTTAGGATTAAAAAGATATTAGAGGACAACTGGAAAGTTATTAAAGGGAATCAGGACATCACTAAAGTAGTGGGTTGTAAACCCAATTTTGTGTTCCGTAAAAATAACTCGTTGAAAACTATTTTTGAGAGAGCCAGTACTAGTAAAGCATTACCCATTTTCAATAACCACAATAGAAAAGGGATGTTTAGGTGTAATAATTGCACTGTTTGTCGTTTTATTTCTGAAGGTCCGTTTATTAACGTTGTAACCTGTGACAGGATTTTAGAGGTGCCAAGTTATGTTAATTGTGCAAGCAGTGGGCTTATATATATTGCTTTATGTTCTGTGTGCCCAGCTTTCTATGTTGGCATGACCACTAGAAGCTTGGGCACACGTATTAAAGAACATTTGTATGCTATTAAGACAAAAAACCATAATAATGCTTTATTTAGACATTCGATTTCTTGCATTGATTTCAAAAAATTTATGTTTACTGTGTTAGAAATATGTGCATACGATGGTAGGGCTGGTGACTTTAGGAATTACGTAGAGCAACGAGAGGTTTTATGGCAGATTCAACTTTTTTCTGATAACCCTCCTGGGTTAAATGATACTATTAATCTGAAATGTTTTTTAAAACATCGTAAACTTTCTATTTCTAAAAACTTAGATAGGAACAAGCTACTTGAGTTATTGTTAGATTAGTATGCGTGATACTTTTAGTTAGTTTTTTAATGGTATCTTTTTAAAATTTTGATCAATTATGTAATTAATCACATGATGTACTGATTAATTAATTGGTTTATTTAAGTGATGTGTTTGATTATGAGTGCTGTATTCTGAAGAAGTTTATTTTAACGAAAGCGGAGATTAAATTTGTTTATACGCTATTTCTGGTCGTGTACATTTGTGCTTTCTCTGCCTTCCTGCTTTTTTGTTAAATGGGTAACTCAGTTAGTTTACATATGGATGAGACCTATTAATGGTATGTCCAAATGATATTTAATGGATGTGCTCCAGCACTGGGAATGTATGCCACAGTGAACCACACACTATAATGTGCTACACCTTCACACAACCATAGGTGGAGCATGCTGGGGTGTATAGATACTTGCCATGGGTACACCCCATGCTTTGCCACTACATCCATGATTACATTATATGGAACCCCTCATTAACACACCAGAGAATCCATGCAGCGTGTTTGGGGAACAGTGATTACACACATGGATCCCGCAACTGACTCTGCTCCACTGAGGGACAGTTGGTTACTCGATGTGGTGGCGACAGCAGACACTGTTTGCCTCAATTGATGAATGGCCTCTGACAATCGGGTGTGTACCTACCGATGTACCTAGGAACCTATACATACAGTACCAACATATGCTGATAGGTGCATGTACTGTTCAGGTGTTGACATTCCATGTTCCAGTAGCTGTTGTGTGTGCAGTGGTTGAGGGCTGCCTATGTAGGATTCACACAGTAGGCCACCTATACATTACAATTTAAAGGTGGGCGTGTGTGTATGCCATCCATTTTACTGTATGTGCAGGTGGAGTGGTGTGTCAGTCCATAGGGGCCTACACTGTCAGAGTATGTGCTATACTTTCTCTCTTTGCCAAGGCATAGGCATATTGGGCACACCTCCATCTGCCTACTGGGGCTGGCACAGGGTGTTTTTGGTTGGAATTCCTCTGTGCCTGTGATGGCCTTGGCAATTGCTGTGGGCTGTGAGGGTCTTCACCATTATGTCCCTGCTGTAGCTGTTTCCGCAGGATCATATTATGTAACATGGCACATACTATGAAGATGTGGGCACATGTGCCTGGAGAGTACTGCAAGGCTCCACCAGATATGTCCAAGCAACTGAACCGTGATTTCAGCATCCAGAACACACACTCTATGATGATTCTGGTTTGTGCATGTTCCTCATTATGGCATTCTTGCATGGGTGTGTGTGCTTTTCTGATGGGAGTCATCATCCATGGCTCCAGTGCATAGCCAGCATCCCCCACAAGGTGGCAATGTGGGATGTCACCCTTGACGAATACCTGATATAGCTGTGAGGAATGCCAGATGTGGGAGTCATGGTAGCTTCCAGGGCTGCCAGCACACACATCCATGATAATGCCCTGGGCATTGCACATGATCTGGCAGTTGGAGTGGTATCCCTTGTGGTTTACGTAGCGCCTACCATGCTCACCGGGTGGTGACTTGATATATATGTGCGTGCAGTCTATCGCCCCCAGTACCTACGGGTAGTGTGCCACATGGTGGAAGAGACTCATATTGCTGGCCAACTCCTCCTGAGTTCGGGGGAAGTATATATGCTCATTGGCATGTGGTAACATGGCATCCAGGAATTGGTGTAGTACCCTGGATGCTGATGCCTGTGAGATCCCCATTATATCTCCAGCTGGCCATTGAAAGGTACCTGTGGCTAGTATTCGCAAGCTTACATATACCTTCGTGTCCACTGGGATGGATTCCCCTCTGTTGTTTCTGGATCTCAGGTGTGGCCGACACAGCTCAACTATTTGCTGTAAGATATCCCTGTCCACCCTGTAACGCTCTACTATCTCCAGATCATGTAGCCCCTGGTAGGTTACCCTTGGTCTGAACACTCTTCTCCTCCTCCGGGGCCTGCGGTGGTTGTCAGCATCATCCTCCACAACACTTCAGTCTCTAACACATGGTGATGAATCACAGCTATGGCAGCTCCCAACATGTACATTGTAAAAGTTCCCCATCTGTTTACACCAATGGTGCAGTGTTTGGGAATACAGAGGTGTGTGTGAGGTGCTTTCACACTTTATACTATTGTGCTGTGAACACTGATGATGTCATAGGGTGTGTATGTATAATCGTAGCTACAGGGTATCTTATGTGTTTTACGACAGGTACTACTATTTTGATGTCTTTGGTGTTGAATTACATTTGGCTGCCGTGGATTACCTCTTGCCCTTCCCTTTACATTTCTTAAAGTTTCACCTCCCATTTTCTGGCATGCCTCCAGCAGTCTGCTTTCATTTGTACTTTCCTAAACCTGGCTTATCTTGAGTAATATGTTCTATGGCCAGTCTACTGCAGGTTTGCTTTGCTCTGCTATGACAGTTCTCTTTTCTTTGCAATCCAACACCTCCCCTATCCTGTTTTGCAGGTTTCTTAGAGCAGACTTAGCTGCCGTTGATTGCCCACAGTGAGTTAATAGGTGTTAATTGCTCAGTTGTACTCCAATTACCCTACTGCGGCATTTCCTTTTTTCTTTCCCTAATCTTCCTGTTTGAGCTATGGTGCGTGGTGTATGCATCCACTTACTGGGCTTCAGGCATGTTTTCATCCCCGTACACATGCGCTTTTGGGCACCATATGTGCTCTCAGCTAAACTATGCTATACCTACATCCCCACCCCTGTCCTGCGGCTTTGCTTAGCAATGGCCAGGCCGGATTTGCATTGCTCCAATGTGCTTACAGCTACAGTGGCACACCCCACTGCTGATGTCATGTATATCTCTAAACCACTCCTCGGTGTTGTAGCGCTGCGCCGTATGGTACATCCTTAGTCCGGCGGGACGTTTGCGATTCACTATTACTTGCCTCATTTGCATGGCATTGACTACTAATTCCTAGTCACCATGCCGAACACTGTCACAGACCCTTAGCAACCCTTACAGCTTGGTTGTGGTGTACCATGCATACCATTGAGTATTATGGTGAAATCATGATTTGTATTACATTGCGATTTTATGACATTTGTATATATTTTCTTTGTGTTCCCATTTTGCACACATGCCCTGGTTCTACTTTATGCTACTGTGGACATGACATTAAATGTTGTTTTTTAGGTGTTGTGCATCTTTTCTTATGCCATTGGCTGTATATTTAGCCATTGGCATATGTTAACTTTGTAATACATGAGTCTGGTCCGCTTTCATAGCTCCGATGTTCTGTTTGGAAAAATGTAAACCGTTTTTTTTTTTTGGTTTACATTTCTGTGGGCTTACGCTATGCCTGCACCACTTCATGAATCGCTATGTACCTTCATTTGCATGGTGTGGCACTGCTCATGGGGTGATTAGCATACCTAAGCCAAGGGCTGCGCAGATCTGGCGTACGCCGGTAGCGCACGTGGACTTAGATCGTACCTGAATCGCTCGGTGGCCATATTTGGCATTATACCGCCTACACTACGCCTGCACCTGGTGCAAGCTTCATGAATCCCGGGGAAACTGTATCCACCCAATATCCTGCAATAAATAAATAAACAAATAAATCAAAAAGTAAATAAATAAATAAAAATAGAGACATAGAACAGACTTTTTTTTTACTTCACCCTGGACCAGATTGCTTCTGGGTGGATGGATCTAATTTGGATATTTACAGTTCTAATTCTTTTACTTCATGTGCCACTGCTATTTTGGGATGCTGAGCATGGATTAGGTGTTTGTAACTCCAAATGCAATAACAGTAATGGAAAAAAAACATCTTGTAATACTGGGCAACTTAAAAGTGAAACTAATGCACTTATATCTGCCTTTATAACATGGTATCAAACAAATTCATGGTTGTTATGATTTCAGATGTCCTGAGTGGGGTGTAGAAAGTGTGGCCAAGTCATGACATAATAGAGAATGAACACTATGAGGTATTGTCAAATGATAAAGTATTTCACTGCACTGCAGTATTACTAAGGAATGTAAAAACAAATATGCACTGATATCTGTGCATCTCTGTGTGGCTATTTATTCCTCTATAATAAGTGTCGATATCTTCAGCTCAGTCTATAGCTGTCTATCAATATGGATATAGACAAAACATAATGTGCATGGGGTATACTTTATCTAACTACTGCACCTGCATTCATCCAATATAGAGTTATGAGGACTAGAACCTATGCCTATTTCTGGGATGTTAGTGTTGTAAAGAAGAGGCAATGCCCCATATGAGATTTTTAATGCAGAATTGTGGCATAAAGCAGCTGATCCTGGAGCAAAGTCAACAAATCCTTACTTTTATTGCTATATCCTTGACAAGGATGCCACAAATTTGTTTAATTTATATATGCATATGGTTATATGATATTAGAGTCTGTTTGTTGCAGAAGACTACTGTAATGAGCAGTAACCCTGGGGGTCTGAATGGAGAGAAACAAAATCAGCAAGCAAAGCAGAGAGGAATTGAATTAATGCTCATGTCTTGGTGACTACCTTCATTAGGTGGACCCTGTTTTTATATAATCTCACAAGACCACACTGATATATAGTCTGTATTTTAAATAGCATATATCATGGACAGAAGTAGTTTAAAAAATAAAAAGACAGCTGCGTATACAAGTCGTCCCAGGATAAAAAAGTGCCCAATCCTGGAAGGTGCACTAATGCCAGGACTGGAAAAAAATGATAGTGTAGAATCCTCAAGACAAGAAAACACTCCTACAATGGGGTTATTCCAGGCTCAGGGAGAGGATGCCCCCCCCCCCCAGTTGCAGAAGAAAGTAATACATAAAAACACAAAAAACTGACAGACCAAAAAAGATCCAGAAAGATGAGAGAGTGGGCTATTGAGGATAAGAAAGAAATTATTATTGCTACTATTATGTAAGAAGCCCAGAATTTCTGGACAGAAGATATACAAAAATATTAAGAGATAAATTAGAGGAAAGAAAAATATTTGCGCAAGAAAAACTCAAGAAAAACTGTCAGAAGCTTCAACACAAATTTGTGTTCATTAATACATCAGATTCATGACAAACATTATATAGACCAAGAAAACTTGGACCTTTTAGAAAAAGAAGTGACTGAGGAAGCGTGAATATATAAAGAACACAATCTAGAGATTTTTGAAAGGTATAAAAAAGAAATGTGGACATGGGAAAGAAAGAGAGATTCGATTTTTGTGCAATATTTATGCAAAGGAGAAAGCCAAATTAATCAATACAAAAAAAAGTAGATTCAAAGACATTCAAAGAGAAATACAGACAAAGGCACTCAAATATGGAAAATTTCACAATACAAAAAAATTAGATCACAAAGGGGAATGTAAAACAGAAGATTATTAAATTAGATGTAAAAAATAGAAGCTGAAGTTATGGAATACTTGTGAAGTGAAGGATTTACTGTAGAAAGTCTAACACAAGGTATATCACAGCATGCTGGAACAATGAGTTCTCCAAATAAGAAAAAAAACATGAGGAGACATCTGAATAAGAAATATGGACATGGGAAAGAAAAAGAGATTTAATTTAGAGCAATATTCATGCAACGGAGAAAGCAAAACTGATCATACAAAAAAAGCAGCACCAAAGATGTTTGAAAAGATATATAAGCAAAGACATCCAGACATGAGAAATTTTACAATGCAAAAAATAAGAAAACAAAGGGGGAAGTATAAAAGAAGATTATTAATGGATAAGTTAAAGAAATAGAAGCTGAAATTGTGGATTACCAACAAAGTGAAGGATTTAGTGTAGAAAATCTAACTCTGATAACATCACAGCATGATAGAACAATGAGTCCCCATATTAAGAATTAACCAGTGAAGTGAGAAGCATCTGATCAGTTGCCATATGAAGATACACTGGAGCCTTCAGTAGGAAATGAGTACAAAAGTTCATTTTGAGCTGCACAGTAAGGGAAGGAGCAGGAAGATGTGGCAACTCTGATGCAGTCAATGTTGTGGAGGGATATGCCAGAGACTTCCCATATGAAAGATCTGTAAATGACCCTGGATGATGTTGAAAAGAATATGGCACAGAAACATTTTCCTAGAACTTTTTCTAGAATGCCCACAGGAAATGGAGAAAAAAGAATGTGCCCCCAGATTAGAAGAAAATAATCTAAGAGAAGAGGTGTTTGATTTAATAGATATGGATAAACATACTTTGATTGTGCTGCATAACACTGTAAAAACACGTCTTTTATAATTTGTGTGTATACTGATCATGTCTAAATAACTAAATGTATCTGTAATATTTCTATGTGGAGCTTTCCTCCCTGGGAATCTGCTGAAAAAGGGCCTTTTCGGCTCAGTCAGACATCCCCAGTTAACAAATGTAAAATAAAATAAATAAATATTAAGATCAGTGAAAGAAATAGTTTACAGAATGAGTCAATGAGACCCAAAATGTTACAAGTTTGATAAAACAAATAAACACAGTAATCAAGACTGTTCATGGAAATTCATGCGATATAACAAAAGTAAATAGGATAGATTACTGTGCAGCTTAATTAATAACAGATATAGGGCCGGATTCACGAAGGCTTGCACGGAGTCTAAGAGTAGAGTAAGACTCCATGCAGCCAACATGTCCGCCGAGTGATCCAGGAACAGCCGGTAGGGGCGTGCAACAGAGCTCCTAAAATGACTCTTACACGGACACTGCTAGGATATGAAAATTACCTCATTTGCTGCTGAAAGGTATGCAAATGAGATACATTTTGCGATTCAGGAAAACCTAACCTGTCCGAGTAAGAGTAGTGTTATTTGCAGAAATGTACTCCGTTGACAACTGAGTACATTTCTGCAAATAGCAAACGGAGCCGTTACAGCTCCAAAAAAAGGATGCATCTAGTCGAGGAAGCATGCCAATGTCCAAAAATACGGCCATTGGCAATGTCCACCGATGCAAAAATAAAATAAATTAAACATTTTTTTCCCCGATGTTTAAGCATAGCACATCGCCGCGCAAACACTGTGCTCTGTAAAAACTAGAAAACCAATAATTAAAAAGCAGAAATGTGGATTTTACAGTAATCCCTAATATACAATGCAAGGGAATGGCAGTCCAAAGACAGCATGGCTACCGAGTAGAGGTTGATAAGGGGGGAAGCTCTGTCTAAGAGTTGTAACCAAACATTAGTAGGCAATTCTATGCAAATGAGGGTAAGGATAGTGAATCCCAAGTTTACATAGCAAAAGAGCACAGTCAGTGTAGTGTAGGAGTAGGATAAGGGGTGTAACAGAGTAGAAGATAGGTAACATCATAAGGGGGGTATGTCTGAGAGAAGTGAAGCTCATTGGAGTAGAGTGGCATGTGTCTGCTGTCAGATACTAATCACTGGAAGAGGTGTGTCAACAGGTACCCTAGCTAAAGGCAAGAAATTGAAGGTGTATGCTGTGAACAACACCGAAGTTTCTTTCAGAAATGCCTGCACCATGTATGCGCGTATGTGCGTGCCTGTAAAACCGAGTAAGCCTGTGTGCGCGCGTGTGTGCCTGTGCACGTGTTTAAGCCAGAGTAAGCAAGTGTAAGGATGTTGAAACCCGTGTAAGTGCGTTTGCACCTGTGTGTGCACGTGTTAGCAGGAATAAGCAAGTTGTAGTCCGTGTAAGCATGTGTGTGTGCGTGTGAGCTGGTGTGCGCGTGTTTGCGCTTGTTTGCGCGGCGCTGCCCCCTGGGGAAACAGAAAGGGAAAAGGAAGCACAACAAATAGTAGGAAGTTAACCAGGGAGTACTAGCAGAGCTAGCAGGTGAAAACAATCAGAATCAGGCAATTACACAGGCAGTACACTAGCCCAGCCCAGCACTTAAAACACAACAAAAAACATTCCAGTATGTTTTTCTCAGACACACTGCAACACTGCAGTAAGCTAATAGAAGTGAAAACTGAAAAAGCTTTACTTAGACAAAGAAATGTTAGGGGCTGCCATTGCTGTCATAAGGTGACATATGCAACATGCTAAGGGTGGTGACAATGCAAATGCTGCTGAGCAACCCACAGTGAGGAGACGGAGTAGAGTGTACAGGCCTAGGGTAACCTACCAGGGGCTACATGAGCTGGAGATAGTGAAGTGCTATAGAGTGGACAGAGACCTCATGCAGCAAATTGTTGAGCTGTGCAGGCCATGCCTCACACACAGAACCAACAGAGGGGAACCACATCCCAGTGGAAACCAAGGTATGTGTTGGCCTAAGAATATTAGCAACAGGTACCTTCCAGAGACCAACTGGTGATATGATGGGGATTTCACAGGCATCAGCATCCAGGGTACTGCACCAGTTCCCGAATGCCATGTCAGCACAAGTCGGTGATCATGTATATTTCCCCAATTCCCGTGAGGTATTGGCCAGCAATATGCATCTCTTCCAGCAAATAGCAGAATATCCTGAAGTAGTGGGTGCAATAGACTGCATGCACATTCACATCAAAGCACTAGCCGGTGAGCGGGGTAGGGTCTACTTTAACCGCAAGGGTTACCCCTCCATCAACTGCTAGGTCGTGTGTGATGCCCAGTGCATAATAATGAATGTGTGTGCTGGCTGCCCTGGAAGCTACCATGACTCCCATATCTGGCATCTGACACAGCTGTGCCAGACATTTGCCAATGGGGACATCCCTCATGGTCACCTAGTGGGGGATGCTGGATATGCACTCGAGCCATGGCTGATGACACCCATCAGAAATGCACACATGCACCTGAACAGGAATGCCATAATGAGGCACATGCACAAACCTGAAATGTAATTGAGCGTGTGTTTGGGCTGCTGAAGTCATGGTTCCAGTGCCTGGACACATCTGGTGGAGCCTTGCAGTACTCACCAACTACATGTACCCAAATAGTCATGGTATGTGCTATGCTACACAATATGATTCTGTAAAAATAGCTGCAGCAGGAGCAGCATAGGGCCAGGCACAACAGCCCCCAACCATTGCCAAGGCCATCACAGGCAAAGCGTGACTCTGAGGAGGAACAACCTGAGCCTGCCCCTGTAGGCAGAATGAGGCGTGCCCAATATGCTTTGGCCTTGGCAAAGAGGCAACGCATAGCATATACACTGGCTCAGTAGGAACCTTAGAAATGATACCTCTCTGACTCGCACATATAGTAAAAGGGATGCCTAACTTGACACTACCTGTTAACAAATATATATAGGGAGTAAAAATGTGCATCCAACATAGACAGCCGTGCAGCACCACCTCAGGCATGATTGCTATGTGCTAAGCAATATAAAGCACTGCTAAACAGCTCTCACCACTATTTAGTATATGTAAACAAAATTACACACACTAAGTAGCACAACTACAGGCAATGTTCAGCAATATTGTGCACTGTCCAGCAATGTTGGGCAACATTGAGCAATGTTGTGCAAGTCTGGTCAAATGTGGGTATAGTTCAGCAAAAGCAGGTTAACATGTTCATATTTGCTTCACATTTCTTGAAGCAGTCTCTTCTGGCATGTATGAAAATATGAAGCAGTGACAGTCCTTGAACCCAGGCTACAGTGCTCTATAGTCATAGTACAGAACCACTAAACCATGACAGTATGTCAGTGGTCAGCTGGTATGAAAAAATGTTGATAAGTCAATGCTAAGTATCTCATGGAAACCTTGCAGGCATAGCATAATCCCTGTCGCGTTAAGACACAAAGGTGAGGCCTGCAGTAATAATAGAACCTGATATTCAACACACATATAGTATACATGTTAATACTGGTAATGTTCACACACATCAACAAATGTAGTGGACCTCAGACAGCAACATACCGCAAGGTCACACTGGACATGCTCACACACGAATATATGAGACAAATGTCAGGCAACAAAACACTGAAAGTCTGAACTAGGCAAGCTCACACACTTAGGGCAAGTTTGAGTACAGCAGTGGGCCACACATATCCCTCAGTTGCATGTGTCAACCCAGGAACCTCGCACTATTCAGCAATCCGCCATGTGCACACAGTGATATGACAACAGACACAATATAATATAGTGAAATCCTGTCACAATCAAATATGTTATGCAGATACCTAGGTTGTTCATAGAAAGTGGTAAAGCAAAGAAGAAACAAAACCTGCAATCAGTACCATTACTGAACAATGTGCATCCCAAACATTAGCATAGGTTCAGAGGTTGACACTAGGCTATCTGCCCTAGGGTATGTAGAAGCCTAGCCACAGTGTGTTTGTATTTTGCAACCCCGCTAGATCAGTAGACTGTGCCTGTTAATAGTAGGTCACACAAGATATCTCACATATGTTCATTGCATTCTGCCTCTGTCTAGCAGGGACCCATAACATATCCCAGGGCTAAACATAGATCACCCATCCACCTGTGAAGATGTCACCTGTAGGTGGTCAGCGTGGGTCTGTGCATATGTGGGACTGTGATAACATTTCCAAGTGAGTGGAGCCTCTGTGATGGGAATCTGCCCCTCCAGCATGTCCTATTAACATCATTGCTCACATACCTGTCCATGGAGCATGTAGTTGTAAGGGACTTTGATATCCTCATGTGGAGCCTGTCCATCAATGCTGTGATGGACATGGCTTCAAACAAAAGGCACAGACTGCATCCAAGTAGGCAGTAAGCAACTGAGGAGAGCTGAGGTCACCATAGACAAACTGTGCATACCATCTGTGTGAGTCCCTAGATCCACTTGGTTATGTACATTTGTGTACATTCCAGTTGCTGCAGGTGTTGGGTAAGGTACATCCAAAATGGGGCATTGTATTCAAGCATGTGCCTGATGAGTATAGGGTCACAATGACTCCACCTGATCTGGATGTAAAACCGTATGGGATAAGGTTGGCTAAATAGAAGGTGTGTCCAACAACATTGGCAACGTGAATGTCAAAGGTGAGAGTACTAAGTAATCATGTCCCCAAATCACACACACTGTACATGATGTATCATCACCTATGTGGTAATGTGTGGGCACAATGTTACTACCAAAGGTGATGACTATGCATCTAAAGGAAGGTTGCTGTAGGCCATGGCTCTGGCACCAGTCATCCATCTCTGTGAGACCCTTTCTGAAGATGCTTGTGCCAGTTGTGGAGTCGATTATGGCACACAGTTTGCAGTCATCTGCAAACATAGTCAGCCATATTCCTCCTGTGTTAGCCAGTACATCTCAGAAATATATACAGAACAAGAGAGGTCCCAGGACTGAGCCCTGTGGGATGCCACGTGTAACTGGTGTATAGTCAGATATGGCACCTGCAATACTGACCATGTGTGTGCTATCCATGATCCAGTTAGCAATCCATCTTGTGACATATGTGTAGATATTGAATCCGGTGATCTAATGTATAAAGGCCGAGTGGGGTATTGTGTAGAACTGATGTGCGAGCTCCAGGTAGGCTGTGTGGACAACCCTGTGTACGTCTATGGACCTGTTAACTGTTTAAACACATCAAACAGGTGCAAGAGGCAAGATCTGCCCACAACAAAACCAAATTGTGTAGAATCCAGTGTCTGTAGGTTCACAATGTGTATGTGTATGTGTATGTGTTCCATGATGATACACTCCATAGCATAGCAGACCAGGATAGTTAGGCATATATTGAGATAATATCTAGGGTCCCTTGTGGCACCAGCACTGTGGAGTGGGTACACCGTAGCTGTACGCCATTCCATGGGTACATATCCTGTAGTAACTGTGATATTGAACAGTGACATAATGTGAGTGTGAAGTTTGTCATGAATCTCGTGTAAGCCGCAGTCCGGGACACCATCTGGTCCCACTGATGTTGTGTTATCTGCTATGGAGAGGGCAGCACACACATGTTCATCTGTGATGTCAGGGAGGCTACACCCTGTTGTGATGGACATGTGCACTGCAGGGGGGATGGTGGGGAAACATTCCCACTGAACCTGTTGTCCAGGATGTTCGCAATGTCAGTGGGTTCACTGTATAATTTGTAATTATGCAGTAACTCACAGCATATCTGTGAGTTCCCACCCAGGTCCCTGACATAACTAAATAAGGCCTTGTGATTGTCCATAGTGTCTGTTGCAAGTGTCCGTTAGAAGTGGGCCTTAGATGAATCAACAAGTGATCGTAGCTATACCATAGTACTGATCAGAGATGCCTTCCTGATTGTGATTGTGCTCTATAATGTAGTAGCCTCCTCCTGTCCCTGTATAGCTCATTAATGGCCATGGTCCACTAGACAGGTCCCCTGCCTTTGGGGGAGTGAGTCTTGCAGTTATCTGGGATAGCATGATCCATGCATTCCAGTAGTTGTCCATAGAATGAGCTTGTAAAGTATTAAGTGGTCTGAGCTGTAATTAACACTGTCGCAGGGTCAATGAGGGATACCACCTCAGTTTGTACAAGTGTGATGTTTGCTCATGAGAAGTACATCACTGAGATCACATAGGATGTGTGTGTGCATGGGATATGTATGTTCTGACCTTAACAATGATGGGTATACCTCTGGTGTGGAACATACAGTCCCCATGTTGGTGATGATCAGGTCGCACATGTTTTAACCCCCTGTGGTTGTGGTGACCAGGTCTGCCATAGCATTTGAATGTAACAATTATAGCAACTGTTGTGCGAGGGTGTCAGTGCTTGAGTAGTATACCCAGTCAGTGTTTGTGTATTTGAAGTCACACAATATAATGGTGTTTAGTGAGACCTTCACATTCCCAGTGTTCCCAAGAATAACGACTTTTGTTCCCAAGTTTGGGTGTGTGGTCTGTAACAGTCTACAAACTGAAATGCAGTTTTGCCCACTCTCAGGTGCACATGTACGTTCCCCGATGCTTTGTGCAGTGCTACCAACCCGGAGGTGTGTGTATGAATGATGCATATGGATACCCCACCTATTGTTGTTGTCCAGTCTGAGTCTTGTGCCTGAAAACCATGGTATGAAGTAAAACCTGTTAGTGCTGCTGTGCTTTTGTGAGCCTGAACCAGGTGTGTGTTACTGCACATATATCGACAGACTCCATACTGATGTGAGTCCTGAGTGCATGCATTCTGAGGGTTAGACATCACTTGTTGAGCACCATCACTCTCCGTTTCCTGTACCCTGTAATGTCTAGGGCTGTGGTTATGTCTTCTGACCCTCGCTTCAAACAGCCACTATGTGTGTGTCAAGAGCCTAAGGCAGTCTGTGAAAGCCTAGGGGTGACAGGTGCATGGCATCCATAGTGAATGTACGTGGCATGTTGAGCATGTAATCCCAGGCTGACAAACACTGGATCTCGTATGAATGACAACAATATGTTAGGCAACTGTTAAAAGTGATCATTTCATCTGTATACTGTGACATAGTACTTGGTGAGGGTATGATGCTACACAAGGTCAGGGTCATACTGGCCTGGGCTACATGATCAGAGAGCTCCTCTATGTCTCTTGTCATGTAGTCCAGGGAGGAACGCCTGATGGTTTATACACCAGCATGGTCAATGATGGAGCCATAATTGTACTTGCAGTGGACTGACAACAGTGCATGTGTCATGTGGCATATCCTGGCACCCGACACACAGCACAAAGTGACCTTCACCTTGTTCAGCCTGGTGAGTGGGATGTCAGTGTGACCGACAATTACAGTCACCTAATACAAGTGTATGAGGTGTGTTGTGTAGGCCTAAGGGCAGTGACTGTGTGGCACAATGACTTTGTGAACTATGTGATATGTGTGTATGGTTGTGTGTTAGCAGTTGTTTGTGTGTCTGCTTTGGATGTCTCTGCTGCTTAGGCAGAATATATTTAGATGCTCCAAGTATGTCTTTGTGTGTCAATGTATATGATTTGCTGTTGTCATAGGTCCATGTGTGACTGTATTTGTGGTGTGTGTGGTTACCTTCACCACCCGATAGACTGTGCCAGTCATGGCTTGGGAGAGCTCAGCCTCCTGTCTGTCTATACAGTTGCACCTCTCACATATATGTGAGTTTGTTGGTAGGAGGGCAGTGTTCCCTGTGTACATAAGGTAGTTGTAATAATGCATCAAAATTCCAATATGCACCAGCTGGACTGGAGAGTACACATGAAACCAACCTTTGGACATGCCAGGATATAATGATGACATACACTGTCGACTGATCACGAAGGATCAGTAGTGTGTGAAGTGTGTAAAAGAGTATAACAGGGGTTTAGTGTTCAGGTTTGTTGTTGCTGTGGAAAGATAATCTGCAAAGGAGTACAGACAGAAACATTACACCTCCTTCAGCTATGTCAGAAATATCGATGTACAGTCATATATGTCCTGAGTCAGGGTCAACTGTACCTGACTGACAATGTCGACATCCTATCAGACAGGCCCATACATACATGCCCACCTCCCAGTGACAAAAGGCCCTAACATCATACTAGGAGATATCACATGTAGAATGTGTAAACTGGTCCTCCCAATGCCAAATGAATCCCATCACATGGATAACATTGTTTCCCCATATGTGTCATAAGTGAACAACAGGACAAACAGACTCTGCACCTGAACAGTCTGTTGAGCCTCACACTCTCTACAGGATCTTACACCGTTGAATGTGTTACAGCAACATGTGGCACACCCCACAAGTGTTGGTGCACAACACACCATGGGAACTATAGTCCTATAAGCCTACGAAGTCCGGAATGCTAGTCCATCATGATTGCAGTCAGGAACAGAGCTATTGTAAACCGACAAACACACAACCCAAATGTCTGTGGTATGTTAATGAGCACATCATATTCCCCAAACCTGCTAGATATCTTGCAAGGCAGCCACCCAGGACATACATCACTGACAGGAGCAACACAGGTCCCACATAGACTTTGAATAGCCCTTTACCAACATCACAGACACATGTTGTATCCACAAACCAACAATCCGTGCATGAATATGTATTGTCATATGAAGGAATGGTAATTTGTCCACAGATAGATCACACAAACTATGAATTGTGTATTCCTGTTTAAGATGTTCACACCTGCTGACCCACAAGGTTCATTCCTGGGATTGCATAACACTAAGTGCACACACATTACCATGTCCAGTCTGATGATGTCAGCAACCTACAAATATAGCATGTGAATAGAAACCACACAGTAAAGTATATAGCGTGTCGTGTTAATGCTTATCTTATTAATATCATAACATAGTTAGGTAGGGGTTTGAATCCTGCAATTGCTGTGTGTGAGATTGGTTTTGAGGAGAGTGACCATTTTGGAGACTGTGGAAACACATTAGGAGTGGTGAATACCTCTTTGCCAAGTGTGATGATGTCAGCATCCTACAAATATAGCATTTGAAATCAATGCTCCCACTAAAGCAAATAGCGTGTCGTGTTAATGCATATCTCACTAGTGTCATAACATAGTTATGTAGGGGTTTGAACCCTGTGTGTGTGTGTGAGATTGCCTTTTAGAGGAGTGGCCTTTTTGGAGACTGTGGAAACACATTAGGAGTGGTGAATACCTCTTTGCTAAGTGTGATGATGTCAGCATCCTACAAATACAGCATTGGAAATAAATGCTCCCACTAAAACAAGTAGCGTGTCATGTTAGTGCATATTTCACTAGTGTCATAACATAGTTAGGGAGGGGTTTGAATCCTGCAATTGCTGAATGTATGTGTTTGAGATTATATTTGAGAGGAGTGGCCTTTTTGGAGACTGTGGAAACACATTAGGAGTGGTGAATACCTCTTTGCCAAGTGTGATGATGTCAGCATCCCACAAATACAGCATTGAAAATAAATGCTCCTAGTAAAGCACATAGAGTGTCGTGTTAATACATATCTTACTTGTGTCATAACATAGTTAGGTCAGGGTTTGAATCCTATAAATGTGTGTGTATGAGATTGCCTTTGAGTGGAGTGGTCTTTTTGGAAACTGTGGAAACACATTAGGAGTGATGAATACCTCTTTGCCAAGTGTGATGATGTCAGCATCCTACAAATACAGCATTGGAAATGAATGCTCCCAGTAAAGCAAATAGCGCTTTGTGTTAATGCGTATCTTATTAGTGTCATTTTTGGAGACTGTGGAAACACATTAGGAGTGATGAATACCTCTTTGCCAAGTGTGATGATGTCAGCATCCTACAAATACAGCATTGGAAATGAATGCTCCCATTAAAGCAAATAGCATGTCGTGTTAATGCGTATCTTATTAGTGTCATAGCATAGTTAGGTAGGGGGTTGAATTCTGCAAATGCTGAGTGTGTGTTTGTGAGGTTGCCTTTGAGTGGAGTGGCCTTTTTGGAGACTGTGGAAACACATTAGGAGTGGTGAATACCTCTTTGCCAAGTGTGATGATGTCAGCATCCTACAAATACAGCATTGGAAATAAATGCTCCCAGTAAAGCAAATAGTGCATCGTGTTAATGTGTATCTCACTAGTGTCATAACATAGTTAGGTAGGGGTTTGAATCTTTTTAAGTGTAAATGTGTGTGTGTGTAAGATTGCCTTTGAGAAGAGTGGCATTTTTGGAGATTGTGGAAACACATTAGGAGTGGTGAATACCTCTTTGCCAAGTGTGATGATGTCAACATCCTACAAATACAGCATTGGAAATAAATGCTCCCACTAAAGCAAATAGCACATCGTGTTAATGTGTATTTTACTAGTGTTATAACATAATTAGGTAGGAGTTTGAATCTTGTGAATGTGTGTGTGTGAGGTTGCCTTTGAGAGAAGTGCCCTTTTTGGAGACTGTGGAAGCACATTAGGAGTGGTGAATACCTCTTTGTCAAGTGTGATGATGTCAGCATCCTACAAATACAGCACTGAAAATTAATGATCCCAGTAAAGCAAATAGTGCGTCATGTTAATGCACATCTCACTAGTTTCATAACGTAGGTAGGGGTTTGAATCCTGTGAATGTGGGGGTGTATGGGTGTGTGTGTAACCCTATGAGAGAAGTGGCCTTTTTTGAGAATGTGAAAACACATTGAAAGAGGTGAATACCCCTTTTGCTGGTTTGATGATGTCAGTATCCCACAAAAACAGCAGTGGAAATGAAAACACCCAGTAAAGCATATGGCGCATAGTGGTAATGCATATGTGTCTAGTACCATGATATAGGTAGGTAGGGTTTTGAATCCTGCAATTGTTGAGTGTGTGTGTGTGTGTGTGTGTGTGTGTGTGTGTGTGTGTGACACTGTTGAGCAAAGTGTTGTGTGTTTTACTACTACTACTGTATGACATATCAGTAAAACAACAGTATGTGCATTGCACACTGCAGGTATCAGTGTGACAAATACACATATGCACATGTGACCTAAATTGGTAACTGTGTGGACAAGACATATATGTACATGTGACCTCATTCACATCATAGGTGTGAAGCCTTCTGTCAACACAACTACATCTGTCACCATTGACAGTTTTTGCTGCTGCTGCTTCGTGGACTATAGCTCACATATGTATGTATGTATGTGACAGGTCCAGCCACTGTAGTGAGCTGTGCCCTAGGTCATCTGTATCACACACACATGACAGTTGTTATACAATAGTGTGAGTGTGGGTGTACGCCTGTGGCATATGACAGACATGCCCAAACACAACACAGTCTGTCAATAATGGCCATTCATGGTAGGTATACAACAACCCCATGTATATGCATACAGACACCCTATTACTTATGTGATACATTGAGGGACATCAGCATAGCTTTGGGGATGTGGATATCAAAGGACAGATGAAATCACATGTGGCTGTCTGTACACATAGGTACCCCTGCTACACGTTGTGTTCTACTACCAATGTGTACAATCAGGATACTATGTGTAGCAAATGTGGATGACTATGCTGTTGTTGGATCATAGCTTCACAACATGTGTTTGTCAACAGGTATATGTCTGTATGATACCCTCATGGAAGATAGGTGTCTAATCCGGGGAATGCTTTGTAGGCCACTGTATGCATCACCAGATGTGGATGTACATATCCCTAATGTGTCTGTGTGTACCTAGGATGGACACATGCCAAACAGGAGTGGTCACTGGAATGTGTGGTGGTCATTACCACTGGTAACTGGTATAGTACAAAAACAGAAAGATTCTAATGCTACTGTGTATCCTACAGCTGTGTGTCAGTTGTCAAGACATCATGTAACGATTTGTTAACATCAGGCTGTTGAGGTTATGTACACTACCAGAATGCTAACCAATGCCAGCTATCAACAGTATCACCCACAGCATAGTGTCATACCATGTCATACACGCATGTGTACCCAAGTTGTGACATATGTGTAGTGACATGCATATTGGACACCAATAGGAAATATGAAGTATTAACACTGTGTAATACAGGGCATGTCACCCTTTACATGTCCCCACCATGCACATACATGCAAACAGTGCACCTCCACCATGTTCACAAATGTACACCTTGGAATCTGTACAGCACACATCATAGATGTTACATCCACTCAACAACACATGCTGCCAGTACCACACACATCAGCCAACTGTCACATGTGTGGACAATCCATGTTTGGTATTAACACTGGTGTATACAAAACAAAATTGATAATCACTGCTGGGATGCATCATGCCTGCTCAGATACACCTACAAGGATATAATTACCCATTACTGTTCACAACATGCTAACATTGCTACACTGCTAGTAGGTCACCCTGTGCATCAGCACCATGTTATCCTGTTCCTGCATCAATGTCACAGATGACAGGAGGTGGCACAGTTTCATCATATGCACAGGGTGTGTGGTTGTTTTCCAGAACCCAACAATGACCCAGCCAATCAACATGTGTGTGTGTGTGTGTGTGTGTGTGTGTGTGTGTGTGTGTGTGTGTGTGTGTGTGTGAGGGACAACAGTACAGTATGGGTCAGTGTTGATGTAATGTGTGTGTATGTGTTAGCCCTTCATGTTGGTAGTATGTGTGTGTGTCTGCATGCACACAGTACCCCCTTGTGGCTGGCATGGGAGTTTGTGGAACAGCCACAGACTGTACCTGCCAGGCTGTACAGATCACTGTCTCCGGCCATGGACACAGTACCTGTGCCTGCCAGGGGTGACACGGACTGTATCGGGTACTAAGCCAGACTGAGTACTGTCGTTAGAGGCAGAGGGATGTTGACTGGACCCATGTCCCTGCTGGGACTGGCCAGAGCCATATGCATGTGGTCGTCTCAGACGGTCTACCGTCAGCCCAGCCACAACATTGCTAGGGCTGGCACTGGCACTACAGGAGCAGCTGGCACTTGGTTGTTGTCTGCGTCGGCTGCCAGCTGAGGATGTTGCTGGCATACATCCACGTCAACGTCCCAGCCGTCCTGCACTGTCTTGGCACATGGACATAACATTGCGGAGGACATCTAGTGTCTCCCCCCAACATCTATCAATGACATTGGTGTAATTGTGGATGGCACCGGCAAGGTCATGGATACTGTCATTGATCGCAGTGTTATGAGCCCTCTGCGCCCTTAGTCCCTGCCTGGTGTACCGTTCCATACGTGCCTGTGCTTGCATCACAGCCTGGAACATACCTGAGGTTGTGAGACCTGTGCGGGCATGCCTGCCAGGGGCATTATACCCAGCGATGCTCCCACGAGAACCCCTGGACATATGCCTATGTGGTACCATTCCATGTGTCTGGGCATGGCTGCTGTGTGGGGTTGCATGTGCCATGGATACCACACTTTCCTGGTCAATGCCTACAGTATGCTGTTCCTCACCTAAGGCCATTGGTGTTGAGGGATGTAATGGCAGTACATATGTGCGCATAGATGGGGTGGAAAGCTGTGTACTGTCAATTGGTGGACCACCAACAGACCCTGTCAAACATGCCTGTGACACTACACATGTATCATCATGGTCACTATTAGTGGCAGTGACCTCAGGCTCCCCGCTGCACCCATCCAACATTACCTCAGCACCTGTGAGAGGGAGACAGGAAGCACACTTTACCATCTGTACAGGATGTTCGCACACATGCACACATGCACACATGCACACATGAACACATGCACACATGCACACACGAACACATGATCACATGAACACATGCACACATGCACACATGAAAACATGCACACATGAATACATGCACATATGCACACATGAACACATGAACAAATGAACACATGCACACATGAATATACGCACACATGCACACATGAACACATGCACACATGAAAGCATGCACACATGAACACATGAACACATGCACACATGAACACATGCACACATGCACACATGCACACATGAACATATGCACACATGAACACATGAACACATGCACACTAATACACTACACATTCAAGTTGACACACACCAACAGCAATATGGAACATAGTCATTAGTGGTTGATTGTGGAGTACAGTATCACAATACAAAGAGTCCTCTCACACGTGTCAGCATGCAAGATGTGTGTTGCTCGACAGCATGCAGTGCGAGTGTAGAGAGTTCTTGTAGTTAACAGTATACATGTCGTTGATGCATGTGTGTTGTTCACTGATTGCCCTCACCCTGGTAGACAATGTGTACATAGACACAACATTGCACTGCAAGTCTGAAACACTTTCCAATGTTGTGTGCACCATCACTCATAGGTATACAAACCGTCTGGATGCATACAACTGTCAGATGTCTAATGCTATGTGTAGTACTGCAGGTACTGTAACTGGATGTAGTGTAGTACCATGAGCCATCATCAGGCAGCATCATGTGGTCACTCAAGGACACTGATGCATGTCACACTGGCAACTATCTTGCTGTACCTGACCTGCACCACTTAGGCTACATTAAACAGTTCACAGACAGTCATTGCATGGGCATGTCAGGTGTTTAAGAGGGAACATTGCCTAACATGACTGTGTTGTGTGTTGACGCATGTCACACTGCCCCATGATAGGGCTCTACCCCCAGGTATAGTATGTGTGCTGTGTTGATGACATATGGGATACTGGAGTATGACCTTACAGCAGGTGTCTACATATGCCATGTGTATCATATTAACACATACTGTATATGACAAAGTGGTGTATGTTGTGTGCATGTGTATTGACGATGCCTATACAATGTCCACTACAGTGTACCCCACTTGTTTGTGATGCTCTGTGTGTTGCATGTGTATGAGTCAGCTACACATGTCATTGTGAAGTGCATAGTCACACAAAGAACATGCAGAGCATGCACTATGCATAGGTGTTTAACATGTGTATATGGCCTACAACTCTCCTATGACATGCAGATGTTATATGCTAAACTGACTGTAGCCCACTCACCAGCATGGGTCTCCTGTCTTGCTATCACACCAGAGGGACCTGCAAGGATATGAGACAGTATGTCAGTGTCAACAACTATGGCATTGCTGCTGTGAGTCTGCAATTATACAGTAGTACATGGAGTGACAGTCACAGGCATACAGATAATGTCCCGAATTATCAGCATTGCATGACAACAGGCACCACATATTCTGCATACACAGTACACATATGATTAATGCATATTATAACACTTTGGATAACAGTGGTCTACGGATATGCCATGTTACCTGCACGCTCGTTGTCGCTGTGCTGGGTGACTCTGGCCTCCATGATGACACAGGTGTGTTGTAACAGTTGGCCAGGAGCCACCACGCTGAGGAGCAGCTCTTCTACTCTGGTGAGGGGGGATTTGTGGCAGCACTACCATCTGTGGCAAGCTGTTGTCTGTGGACATCGGAGGCATGCTGCTGGACATGTCTGATTAAATCACTGCAGTGATGGCGTACCTGCTCATAAGTCCAGTTATGCATGCCTACATCATTCACCTGACGGACAACATCCTGCCACAGTGCAGTGCGACCATGCTGGTCCTGGCATGATCTTGAAAACAGTAGATTATAATGTTGGGTGAGTGCATCTCTGATAACATCCTCCTCCTCAGGGGTATAGGATGGCTTTCGGTTATGTGCCATAACACTGGAAGACAATTAAACAGTAATTGTGAAAAAGACATGTTGCACACTCAACATTGTAATGTACAGACATCATTGAAATGCCATATATAGCAACCTATTGGCTGTCAGCAGATACACACTTTTAATAACACATATGACTGCTAAGACCACAACTGCCCGACAGTGCCTGGCACATGCTAAATACAAAACCATGTTCTGCACAGCCACAAAGTGAAACCAGTATGTAGGACAATACAACAGTACATGGCATGCTGTATGTGACACAATGCAACACCTAGCCACAGGAGGTGTATATGAAGCTAATGCATACAGACATTTGTCATCCATTTAAATCTATGTACAGTATGGTTATGGTACTAGCAGTACACCACACTACTTGTTGATAGCAAACCCCTCAGTAACATATGTGCACATTCACCACTATAGGTGGCATACTGCTGTACTACACTATACATGTTGCTAGATGCGCACCTATATCCTGTGACACACATACCACCGAGGGCATGTTACAGGCATACTCACACACACATCAGACATACCTACAAGACACAAGGGTATGGCAACCAAGATTACAGTTACCTGTGTACCATACATTACTGTGTGTCAGCACATACATGACCTCATGCCTGAGGTATGTGCTGTGTGTGGACTAGAGATAACAAACAAAAGTGTGTTACCAAGCCATGTGGATATAAACCATACTGTGCAGTTGAGGCATACAGCTTCAGGTAGTACTACAGTCCATATGTGACTTGTATTTCCTAGTGTTAACAATCAATAAGCATACATGCACTGCTTTAGCCTACAAAGGCATACTCCATTCAACAACATGGGACTACATCACAACATATGCCACAGTGATTTTCAGCCCTGGCAATAGCATACAGACCTTTGGATGGGATTAGAGCTACAACACTACATACCATGGTATACACAGACTCCCAGTAGGCTATCACACATATACACATCATTGACACATTCACATACACATTCTCCATCACACACAGTCAACCTCACATAGAATGTGTTGCAACAGGTACATGCGTGTGTGTATCATGTCCTAGGTAGCTGATAGGCTGTTATCCATAGGGCCTATGGGAGCATAGACATATAGTACCCTGGACTATGACACACATGTAATGTAGGTTCCTGTGCCCCTGTCATGCAGAGCCACAGGGGTGATTACCGGGTTGTGTTTCCTATTTCACATGCAATCATCATGGTTATTGATGGCAACTGCTAATGAGGACATTCATATGCTGTTGATAGGTGGTTGGTTCCACAGTATGGTATGTGTGTGTGATGATGATGTGCCAGTCAAGCATGTTCTGCTTTTTACATTACAAGGTGTTGGGCAGTAGAGTGTGTATCTTGTCTGGTGTTCCATCTGTTTACATGGAGCATGTCCAACACCTGTGGGTTTGCCATAGCTTTGTATGTTGGGCAGGGGTAGCCTCTGGGTAGGCGGTATGTGACACTGTGTACAATTGGTTTGTTAAGACAGTCAGCATAGGGCATCTGTTGGAATCTGGTAACACTCTTTGTGAGGTATGTGTCTGGCATCTACTGTTGTTGTGCATGTGTTCTGAGGTACATATCAACAGGGACATTGTACTCTATGATGGGTGTTATGACTGATGAGTGGAGTGGAACCCTGACCTCTGTTTCCATGGATGACACACATTTACTGATGACATATGGACTGTACTAAGTTTACATGACTAGTGTGGCACAGTGATCATCATTAGGGACACTACTGCCCACCTGTGTCCCGTAGTCTCTTATCACACCTTCAGTGTTGAGTACACTACCACCTATGTGTTAGTTCATGGGTACAGGGCTTTTAACAACAGGGATGGCAATACATGTACAACATTCAGCTGGAGCGTACATTTTAACATCCACAAGTGTACACATTGATATACATATCAGCACATATACAGTCCACCTTTCATGGTGGGAATATCAAAAATTCTAAGGTTGAGGAGGATACAGTTATATAATGATATTGCACAGTCTTGTGCAGAATGCATGGAAGGTGTTCTCAGCCCATATATGTTTAGCAGGACCCCATATCTGGGAGACTATATACCTAACAAAGCATACCCATGGCATTTGAACAACACATGTTATATGCCAGCTCTGTATGCTGTTTTGTTTGACACACACTATAACCTACATAGATATATGCACATAACCTGCACCAACATATACATGCCCGCCTTTCACAAACAGTTGCAGTATGTCCCTTGCTCTATGCACATATTCAGATGCTCAGAAATCAGACACACATGTATCTCAACATATGTGTGTGCCATACAGACACAAGGTCCACACTGTTGTAAGTCCATACACCTCACAGATGACCTGTTGGGCCTTGCTATGGGTAGGACAGTTGTCACATGTGTGCATACAGTAATAGTACAAGGGTATACATAGCTGCAAATGATACATCACTATGCTAGCCTGCTACAGCGGTTGCCAATGCTAAGCTACACATTATGTGACTATCATGCATGTCTTACTCTATGACATCCAGGTTTATCTAGGTGTTTGCAATACTCCCCCAAACTGCCATTGAACGCAGTACTGTACAGACCATAGATAACATGTTCAGATGTTTGACATGTACTGCTGACCTACAACTGTCACACTTATGTCCCACTGCACACAGCTACCCAACAATTTCTCCATGGCAATACTTATGCATGGCATCAGTGCATACATACCTACTGCTGCCACATATGCATGTATCAGGGGATCAACAGTACTAAACATAACCATCTACTACCTGCCGGTAACTACAAACTGTTACATACCTGTATGTCCCTTCCGGGTCCGTCTGTGTATGTTATTTTTTTTGGGGGTACTGAAACATACTTTTTTTTTTTTTTTCTGCTTGGCGTTGTTCGCAATGTTCAACTTGCAATGTAATGATTGCATGTGGGGATAGCAAGTCCTATCTGCTTTTATAGGTATCTGCACATGTGCATGTGATGCCCTCTGCACCAATTTTTGGCCAGCATTTGGTAAATGCATACAGCCTGCTGAGTGGTAATTGCAGTACTCACTGTCATAGCAACCCAATGCTATAAATTGCTAAGGTATGTAGGCATAGCCCTTTCAGATATCCAGAGTGGGGCCCATGCTTGTTTGCTGTGGAGACTGTTGTGTAAGTCAGACGGTTGGTATATGTCTTAGAAATGTAGCTAGAGGTGCAGTCAGTGATGTACATGTTGTACTCAGACCTGACTGTTGCCACTTCTAACACTAGAGTTTTACTCACCACTACAAATGCTTACACAACATTTATGTGACTATACTGGGAATATTAATGTACTGACTTCTGCAGGGTTATGTTTTTTACTGTTGACATTACCACAGGGTTCGCAGGACAACTGGACAATTCCTGTACTGAGTATGCCTACCTACAGACTTGGTAGACCCTAAACACACAAATATTTTTTAATTGGGGGGGCTTAAATACTGAGAGCATTATGCATTAATGTGTGAATATTATCTTACTGGACTTGCAGGATTGGTGTGTACCTGTGTGTTTATCAGGGCAGGTTGTCTGTCTGCATGGTTCCCATTTGTGAACTTACCCAGATGGTAGCCAGAGGTTACACTGTCATTCTTTGTCTGTGCAACTCACAGGTGTTTTCAGCACTGTTACAATGGCATTGTTATAGTCAGTTGCTACCAGTACATGGCTACATCCATTGGTATTTCTGTGTTATACTCCTACATAAGGGTATGCTTGGGGAGGGCCTAAGAAAGCTATTTGCAGAGTGTGTAACAGCAGTATAGCCTATATGCCTGTGTGTTTGGGCCTCTGCCATGCCTATGGAACAGTCAGATACATCTTTGCATGGTGTCATGGATATGTAGTTGAATGTGAGGTACACCTTACACATAATAGGAACAGTAGGTGTATACTTCAGTGAAGCAGTGCATATGGATTAGTACTCCTTTCATGACAGACAAGCAGTGTCTACTGTAATTATTGTCAGTATTCATTGTGTAATAGCCCGCCATTCTGACTGATGTCAGTACTTTTCTGTGGGATTCTGAGGGACACAGCTAAAATATGTTTCACAATCAGGGACATCCCTGGAAAGTTGACTGAGTTTGGAGGTATGGCCTCTGCCCTACTCAGAGATGCCAGTGTTTGTGCTGCTATGATACTGTGTGAGGGTTGTAAAGTGCCTCTGCAACATTATTTTCTGCTTGATTGGCTGCTTTTCACATCACACTCATGTAATGCAATCCCACAACAATTGCTGGTAAAGATCCACAGAACAGGCTTTGTGTTATGGTCTTCCTATATTTCCTTTAAATTCACTCATTGTAATAAATGATATATCTTTTTGCAGCACAAAGTTATTGTATATCAGTTGTGACTTAGTGGTACTTCATGCAGTCTTATGTGTCCAAAGTCTGGGGTTCAAGACTGACAAAGGTATTTTAATTTTGCTGCTGAGCAGAACAAGGGCCCTGACCTAGAGTGACTAAGGCACTTTTAAGCAGTTGTAAGTGGGTTTGCGTGGGTTTGCACGATGCTTAGCGATGCTTAGCTAAGCGCACACATGCGTACACTCGCTTAATCCTGCCTACTACTGCTTAAAAGTGCTTACTCCCGCTAAACCCCGCGCTAATTTCTTTGAAAGAAAAGAAAATGGGGAGATAGGAAAGTGGTGAAAAAGGGGGCACAAAGAGGGAAAGACAGTAGGAAAACAAGCTTGGGAAGTGTAGGACGGGTGTAGGGAAGGTCCATAGCTGCCCATTTCTTTACCAGCAACAGCTGTGCATATGTTGCAAATTTGAAGTGAAATTTGAAACCTTCCACCCCTGAGAGAGGGGTGAGGAAAACACAGTTTGTTGTACTGCCAATTAGAATTATCAGTGTACATGTCCAACGGACATGTGTGCAAAATGGGCAGCTATGTATGGGGTGTATTTTTTTTTCGGGTACAGATTGCCCTTTTTTTTTTTTTTTCAGGGGAGAGTGGAAAGTGAGGTAGAGGAAGTAGGTATATTTGGGGAGGTAGGTTGGGTATGTAAACAGACAAGACAAACAAGATGCATACAGGGACGGAGTATGACACATGGGGTGGGTGAACACAATTGACGGGGACGGATGTTTGGAAATCACAAGCCCATGAGCCCACAGATGGTAACAGTCTGACTGAGATCCCCACCCATGGGCAGTCACCACTGGACCTTCAAAGACCCGACGGTTGCTGTGCTGGGGGCTGCGTAGGAGGGGCAGGCTCACCCATGAGTCACGCCACTCTCTCCTCGAGCTGACATAGGGGATCAGCAACTAAACGCTGGATCTCCCTATGCACCACAACCCGGACCCTTCGGAGGGTGACAGGAGGCTCTTCTCCACCCACGCTTGTAGGGGGGCGGGCGAGCCCCATCCCCTGCAGTGCTTCCACCCAAAGGTGGCACAGGACCTACGGAGGAGGGTGGCCTGGGCTGGGCACAAGACCTGCTGGTGCCAGGTGCAACTGCCAGCTGAGGAGGGACAGGTGGGTCCGCTGGGACCAGCCTTCCCATATGTTCTGTGATTAGGTGTGTTTAATTACAACATAGACAACAGCATTCCAAGTTTGTTGTAACAGCATGCAGCAATATACCCATTAACCCAACACACCAGGGTTACAACAGTTGAACAGCAAGCATAACACATGCATGTATTGAATGACAGTGGACATTACAACAGCATGCAGGGATGATTGGTGGCAACAGGCCACCAATATTTTGGTGTTTTAACAGGGGACATGCATCAAAGTAAGTGCAGATTTTATATAACAATAGGACATATGTCCCAACAAATGTTATGAGATTAGACATACCCATTGAGGCGTGGAATTGCATTGTTTATGCACATGGAGTAGGGTGTAAAAAGAAACCTCCATTAACATCTTATTAGTACTTTAACTGTATACTACATTCCTATTGATTGCAGGTGTATATCCCCTACATGTATTCTTACACTAGGCAACATGCATTTGATTGCGTTATGGGTTTTACTACTTCATTATATACCTGACCTATATCTGACATAGTAACTGTCCAGGATGCAGATATTACTGCTACATACTTGTATTAAATTGACTTGTTTATGTTTCTGCACATCTGGATGTGTTCACATGCCTTTTTCACTTGTTTTCTGCACAACCCTACTTTTTAGGTAGCACACTAACATTTCTGGGGAACACCTTGACAGGCTACTCATGTGCCAGATTTACCTATGCAAGTCAGCCATTTCACAACTGTTGAGAACCTATGAACATACTTCACAGCTACTGGCACTTCCTTCATCCACTTTATATGGGACTGCACTACTGGGGGTTGTCAGCACTTAATACAACAGTAACATTTCTTCACTGCAAGGGTACAACGACATTTCTGAGTTACTGGCACATACACACTGCAAGTATTATACCTTTCTTATTTACATTAAAACTCTTTTCTACAGGCTCTCTCCTTTATTTGACATTACACTGCATACAGTAGACCTATTCAGGACATATTATACCTTTATTGATAGGTTACAAGACTGTTTTTCAGGCTCACTCACTTGTTATCTATGACAGTGCATGCAGAGATAGTATTCCAGGCATGTTTTTGCTTTATTCATGGGTTACTACACTCTATTCCTGGCTATCTGACTTATGATATGTAGCAGTACATGCAGAAGATTTATTCAGGGAATGAATGTTTTATGCTTCACAGCTACTGTCACTTCCTTCATCCACTTCCTATGGGAGTACACAACTGTGGGTTGACAGCACCTAATACAACAGTACTATTTTTTATTGCAAGGGTACAACAACATTTCAAAGTAAGTGACACAGACACACTCCAAGTTTTATACCTTTATTAATTACATTGAACACTCTTTTCTACAGGCTCTCTCCTTTATTTGATATTACAGTGCATAAGGAAGACATATTCAGGACATATTATACCTTTCTTGATAGGTTACAACACTCCTTTTCAGGCCTGCCCACTTATTTGTTATGGCAGTACATGCAGGGATAGTATTCTAGACTTATTTTACCTTGATTGGTGGGTTAATACACTCTATTTCTGGCTCACTGATGCTTGTTATATAACAGTACATGCACAGGATTTAATCAGGACATTTTATTGTTGTATTATTGGGCTGAAACACTTTTGTCATACTCTCTCACATATATCATGTAACAATACATGCAGAATATTTACTAACCTGCCTGGTGGTGCAGCCTTAGCAGCATATCTGCATACGCTTGCTGATTCATAGCACGAGCACCTGCAGCTGTGGAGTAAATAAAGGGATATTGAGACATACCTATCCATTATTTAGACTATCTTAGCTTGTCTTGCATTCAGCATTCCATGGCTACCTACTTAGTAGTGGGGCATCACGCATTTGATGGGCCTCCTGGATCCACTGGTTCAGAAGGTCCTGCTTCCACCTCTTCAGGTCTGCATGGTGGTGATGGACCTGCTCACCAGTCCGAGGGACGCCTGTGGCACTGGTGAGTTCATGAGCCAACTGGTTCCAAGCCTCCACCTTATACTTCGTTCCTTGGAACTGGCCCTGCAGGAGTCGAGTCTCATGCTTATGGACTAGGAGTCAAATCATATATCTGGACTCCTCGATGCCCCAGTGTTGCGCTCGAAAGCATGTACCCTCTGCAGCACCAGACATTCTAACTACAGATGGGAGCTACAATCAGTTATGGTGAGTATTCCCGCCTATGCGGCTTAAATATGCCGCATTTCCCACACTTTTCTGTGATTGGCCATTTTTGAATATTCTCAGCTGACTGCAGACCTGCTTAGCAATGGTTAATCAAACATTTACTACTATATATATATTAACATTGGATGCTTACTCTAAGCTGTCATGGCTTAGTGATTCAGTACTTTGATTATGGTGCAGAGTGTCCTGGGTTCAAACCTTATTATTGCTTTTTATTTTACTACTGTCCAGACAGGTTAGGGGGCATGGCTGTGTTTAAGCAACTTTGCTCTACGTTGCTCCACATTGCTCGACAGTGCGCTGGTTGGCGCGGCGCGCACCTCCGCACAAACCGATTGCACTGGTTAAATCACTATTTAGCTATGGGCAACTATGTTGTGCTGGGTAAAGCACGATTTAGCTATGGGCAACTACATTGCACTGGGTAAAGCATGAGTTAGCTAGGGGCATCTATATTGCGCTGGGTTAAGCGTTGCTTAACTGCAGCCAATTATATGTCAGGTTCCTTTATAAATATACATTTTGTTCACTGATACATAAGCTATTTGAATGCCTTTTAGTAAAATTTTCATCATTTAGGTCAGGAATTATTTCATATACTAATTTGGAACAGAAAATAGGAATGGGAGTGGTGGGACTCGAACCGTGAATGCCTCCTCTTTGTGCGAACACTCTACCACTCCACTATTATTACTTGGCATAATTTGCATAAACATTAATTATTATGCTCTTCCATGTCGAGATTGCTAACTGCAGCTAAGCAATGGGCACACCCGCGTACACATGCGCAAATATGGGCAGCTATATTGGGAATTAGAAAAAAAAAATAATGTTTTACTTTTTATAACTGTGCTGGGGTTTACAATGTCAGGGAGCGTGGTGTTGGGTACATGGACATTTGAGCGGACTCGCTCTTGTGCGTTGACATTTTGTTTTTTAACACACTTGCAGGGGCATAGACATATACACTGCTCGGCAGTCGGACACACCCCCTGCTTGCCTGCATGGTCCATGTTAGACTTGGGGTTGAGTCAGCGTGCCCTCATGAATATTTATGGCACGCTGATGTCATACCATTCAACTGCAGTCTCTGAGTAAGACTTATTTAGTCTTACACGGAGGATTCGTGAATCCGGAGGATAGTCTTGCCACAAAAACACAGGGTGGTAAGGGAAAGGAAGGGTAGAAATAAAATGCCATCACTGAAGTATTAAATAAAGAAAACTATAAAGTAATTATGACAAAAAGTGCCAGTGTTAGAAGAGTACAAAAGAGGGAACAGATCAACAAAAATACTCAGGAAGATAGATATGAAAAGACAATGTGCAGTATAAGAACAGACTGGTATCTATCGTACACTATTGCAAATAATAAACTAAAGATATCAGCACAGGCAGAAAACCTTAGAAGATTTGCATAAAAATATAAAGGAAAAATAGAAAAAGAGCACTGTATTAATGACCCCAAAAAAAGTGGTTCAGAGATTGGAAAACAAGGCAAAAGTAATAGAAAAACCACCAAAAAATAGACAATTTTGGAGAAATATCTATGAAGATCCTGTGGAACATAACAAAGATGCTGAACGGATTAAAGAAGTAAAAGAAAGAATAAAAAGTTCTAATGTGCAGGATATGATATGGGACGAAGTAGCAGCCAGGGAAATTGAAACAAAATTAAGAAAAGCTCCTAACTGAAAAACCCTAAGCCCAGATGCAGTATCTAACTTCAGGCTAAAAGTATAAACATCTTTACATGCAGATTTAGCCATGAGTAAGAACTATTTATATGAGCACACTGAACAGAGGCCAACCTGATTAACAACAGGAAAAACAATACTCCTCCTTAAGAGTGAACCTGCAAGATATCCTAAAAACTATAGACCAATAACTTGCCTTCCAACAATGTATTAACAATACACTGGAATTGATGCCAACAGAGTTTATAGTCATTTAGAAGAAAACACAATCACGGCAATAAAACAAAGGGGTAACAAAAGAAAGTCATATGGAACAAAGGATCACTTGTTGTTAAATAAAGTCATATGGAACAAAGGATCATTTGTTGTTAAATAAAGTCATAATGGGGAATTGTAAAAGGGGGAAGAATCTAAGTATGGTATGGATCTCACATGCATAGATAAAAGAGTGCTTAAAAATGTATATGACACACCCTACATTGATTGACTAAATTGCAATGATCATGGAACAGTGGTAAACCACTTTGCAGCTAAGCCATGATAAAAGACAAATTATTATCCCAGGGATGAAAACTGAAAGGGGGATATTCCAGGGTGACTCTCTGTCACCGCTGCTCTTTTGTCTTTCCTTTAACCCATTAAGCTGTCTGCTTAACATATTATGGCCATGGCTACACTTTGATTCCCAGAAAGCAACAATGTGCAAATACTTCTCATCTTCTTTTTCTGGATGATTTAAAACTGCATAGTTCATCAGATGAGGAACTAAAAGTACAACTGCAAGTGGTCAAAACCTTCTCAAATAATGTAAAATGTCATTTGGTCTTGTTAAATGTGCAAATCAACCTTTAAAGCATGAAAGCTGCAGCACCAAGAAAATATCAGTTTGGGACAGGAATGTGATATAAAGGAACTTGAGCAGGAGGGAGTGTATAAATATTTGGGAATTGATGCAGGATCAATAATAAAACATGAACAAATGTGAACAATACGTAGTAAGGAATATTTTAGAAGATACTAAAAATAGCCCTGACATCAAGGAACAAAGTCCAAGCCATTAATCAATTTGTTCTTCCTGTCCTAACTTACAGTTTGGCTCCAAAAGGTGATGGATCAGTTGGACAGGAAAACACAAAAAAAACACTTTGTGCTTATCAAATGATTTAAAAATCAGCGTGTACCAAGATTATATATTCCTCATTCTGAAACTGATTACATGTAAAGACCTGCAATCATACGACTGCATACATATCTGCTGACCTCACAAGATCCAGACATAGTGAAAGTTTTAAAACATGAGGAGAACAAGTCTAAGATGACTTCTCTGCTTAGTTTAGCAGAAGCATATCAATGTCAAGCAGTAATGGAAGCAAACCAGAAGTAGATAAAAATTAGGCAGCAACTGAATGTGCCAAAAAACAAAGAAAAGTATATAAGGCAAAGGATCAGATGAGAAGGTAAGAAACGTGGAAAATGTATAAATATAGTTGCAAGTGCAGAAAACTCCTGGAACAACCTCATGATTATCAGGATCGAATGCAGGAATGATTACGTAGTTAAACCAAAAGATGAAAGGTTAATATTGGCAGCCCAGGACAGGTACATGTTTGTTAACAAACTTCATTGAATATGTCAGAGATACAGACAAATGCAGGTTTTGTAAAACAGAATTAGAAACAGTCACACATCTTTTTGCTGGGTGTGATACACTAATGACAGAAGGCCTGTATACCAAAAGGCATCATGATGTGGCAAGACTGTTGCACTGGGGATTGTGCAAACATTATAATATCAAAGTAGCTGAGAAGCATTGCAAACATGAGCCACAAAGCATTATAGAAAATGATGTTTCTATTACATGGGATGACCCATTACCAACAGTTCAAAAACTAGATGTGAGAAAACCAGATATAGTAGTCCATTCATCACCCAGAGACTCCCTATGCTGGAAATGGATGGGAGATCGCAGATATACCAGGGATTACTTCAGTGTCACTGCTTGACACCTATGAAAAGAAGACAAAAGTATCACTGATCATTGAAATTGCTACACCAGTGATTACAGTGTTTTACATACTGAGAGACACAAAGTCATAAAATATGAGGATTTGCAGGCAGAAATGAGGGCAATGTGGAAGAAGGATACCCAGACACTTCTAACAGCAGTAGTAGAAATGGGGCTCATAAAAAAGAGTTTACATTTGAATTTATATAATGTTACTGATGCATGTAACTCCATATGAATTGCAAAAGGAGTAATTTCCTGCCTGGTGAATATAGCAGTGTCCAATATGGCTGTATTAGAAATACTTCTTAACTTCAGAACACACTGTTAGTACAGAAAACTCATGATGATGGAACTTGTTGTTGAAAGTAAAGAAATATATATATATTGTTAAGCAAAATGCAACCACCCATGTTTGTGAAATAAGCTTCCTCATATAATCAAATCGAGACACTGAATAATATGATTCAAAAGCAATACTGATGTGCCTCTCTTTTGAAATCTTGACACTCACATTACTGAGTCCAGTAATACTGAAGAAAAAAAAATCACAAATATAGGAGAAGAATGAATATTATATAAATAGATAGATAGATAGATAGATAGATAGATAGATAGATAGATAGATAGATAGATCAACTTTGAGAATACCATACTTTAGAGAAAAGCAAATATTCTGTGAGATGGCAATCTCTGACATAGGATATATGTCTGGATTTTCAGCCATTGGTATCAACATTTCAGGATTCACAAATACAAGCCAGAGAGTTTAAATTGTTACCCATAATGCATATTTATAGAGAATATAAGTATGTACAGGAGTGATGATAAATTATGCTTCTTAAAAAACTTTAGTTTATAATCTTGATAATATAAACTGCAGTGTAGCTTGTTTTACTGTAAGGACTGATTATCACAGATGAAGCAATATTACAACATATAGGTGAGAAGACTTACCGACACAATACCTTCAAAACAGAAAAGTGGAGTAATTAGTATAAGCTATCTCTTCTCCTCTGTAAGTCTTTTCCTGTCACGTTGCATGTTTCACTGTCAATTCTATAGCATGCCTATGAGTTTCTCTGTATACTGTGGTTACACAACTAGTTACTGTACATTATACGGATGAGGATTCACCTGATCAATTTTGATTCACTGAAGTTCAAATCAATGATCAATGTTTGCAATATAGATCAATGTCAGTGTGATTTTTATTTACATGCTAACAGTAATATATGGCATTTCTGTATTCTCCATTGATGTGCATCCATGGTATTACTACATTTAAATAAAGGAGTTGAGAAGGCAAAGCTTACAGAAGTTATGGTGTAGAGGAAAGGCTTATTCTTCTGCAAAAATGCTTTTATAGTTGTCAAGGTTAAAGCTTTGAATATGTTTTTCATAAAGATGAAGCTTCAGCTTCTTAGAATTAGGGGAGAAATAGGGGAAGCATACACTTCACTAGCTCTTAAGCTATGGAGTGGAGACTAATGTTGATATGTAACCCCAAAGGCCATTAGGACAGAAAAGTCCCTAGTATTGACGTGCCATATTCAGTGCTTGTTATCCATAGGTATGTAGGTATGTTAAAGTGGAGGCAATATTCTTATGAACACGTAAAAGATTATAACTGGGTATATAATTACACAACACAGATATGCATGGAGACACACACACACACACACACACACACACACACACACACACACACACACACACACACACACACACACACACACACACACACACACACACATTAGAACGTATGTGCAAAAATATTCCAGTTTCACCTGTACTATACATTACATGCCTCTCTCACAAGCTGTCATCCCCATGCTTTCTTGTTGTTTCTTTTGGCTTTTTCTGGTTAAGAGTCGCCACAGCAGAACTCCGGTCCATTAATGATTGGCAGTAGATTCTTATGTGCCAAATTGCCAGCTTTGACACACAACCTTCAACGAAGGTACGCCCATTCACGCATGTCTCCATGCAGAAGACACTCTAGATGAGAATCGAACCAGACAGCATCGTACTGGGAGACGACAATGCTACCACAGCACCACCACCGCAGTCTCATCCCCATGCTTTCTAACAAGTACATATAAGACTAAGAGAAAACATGATATGCCAGTTTCTTTTATTCTGCTGAAGAACTTATTTCAGTTTCCACGTGGTTATCTCAACCTTAGACATGCATTTTGACCATTTTGTAACATGCTAAAAAGCTTTGCATTGCTATACTAAATAAATAAATGCACACATACATACATAAAGATACAGTGCACTGCAAATGCATTATTTTTGTATTATTATACTGAAAATGGCAAAAAAGGCAGCATACCAGAAATGCATAAAATGTTTTGTTTGCATTATGACACATACTATGTTTTACATTTGACAAGGCTTGGATTATTTATTTAATCTATTTATTAACCAATGAACAAAATTCCACTTTTCAGGAGTGATTCACAAGTAGTTTGGATATGTGACTTGTTCAAAGTCACACAGTAGGCAAATGGAGGTGGAAGGAATTAAACGCAGTACATTTGATTGCATGAAGAAGTTTGTTAACAACACAGAGACTGTGCTAAGTGCAAGACAATTTTCAGGAATGCAGAAAGCTGCTGTAGTTTCTAGTTATAAAATTGACAGGGAAAAAGATCAAACAGATCACACATCTCTTTCCTCTAAGAATCCCCACATGATACTTAATTACTTCTACTGAATCTGAAGACCTACTGTTTTATTATGCTCAGGACACTATCAGAGCAAACTAACCTGCTACTGTACTTTCTATCACTATGGTATCAAAAATGTTACTAAAGAACTAGATGACAAAGACATTGCATTTAACTCAGGGCACTGCCCTACATACAAAGCTTCCTTTAAATCAGCTATTCAGTTTTCTGTGTTTGCGGCCATGGTGGTGCAGTGGTTAGCATTGCAGCCTCACAGCAAGAGGTTCTCTGGTTTGATCCTCGGCTGGGGTGCCTTCTATGCAGAGTCTGCATGTCCTCCCTGTAGTCGCGTGGGTTTCCTCCAGGTGCTCCAGTTTCTTCCCATATCCCAGAGACATACTGTAGGTGGATTGGACACTCTAAATTGGCCCTGTGTGTGTGTGTGTGTGTGTGCCTTCTGTGGAAGGTTGGGTGCTGGGATAGCAACTTGACACTATAAAACTCCACTGCCAATCATGAGCGACCAAGGTGATCCGCTGTGGTGACCCCTAACTGGGAAAAGCCGAAAGAAGAAGAATTTGACACAATCTGAGTATTTAATTGTACTAATTAATCATCTGTCTAACCTTGTGATGTAATGTGTAATCTTAGGATGTAACTGAGTTGCTCTTTAAAATGGACTATTTACTCTCCATATTTGTTAGTGTGTTAAACTAAATAAATAAATAAATATGATTCTACATATTGGAGTAAACCTACTATGCCCTTGTAGGTATTACATTAAGTAACATATTCCTCCTTTCACACAGCCTTCAAACTCCAGTTGGCAGACATTTTTGCTGTGTAACCACTAATTCTAAACTGCTATGGATGAAGAATCTGAAGTCATTTTCTACATATCTTTAATATAAAATAAGTTCATACTGTGGCAAAAAGATGTGAGTCCAGACATAAACAAAATATTCCAGCGACCATAAGTATAATTGCTCTAAAAGAGAGGTAATAACACATGCAAAAAAAAGTGTGTTTTTCAATCTCAGATTTACAAAGTACCATCTATACTCCATGAACTCCTAAATTATGACAATGAATTTCTGCAACTCAAATCCAAAATGTGTTTTAAGAAAAGGATTGTGAAATAAAACTTATAAAATAAATTGCACATCACACAGCTTGTCAAAACGGTCCCTAAAATGAGTACCCTGAAAATTTCATACCAAAATTCCACAGTTATATGGTAATAACTATAATCAGTATTAACTTAATTAAAATGTACAATGCACTGCCAGAACATAACATTCTTACCTCAACCGTGCAACATACTATGTGGACATCATCACTAGCTTCAACTATGACACTGAATTTTGCTCAACTTGGATACAAAAAGTGATTTATGAAAATGAAGGCAGTACTCCAGTTAAAACTGGAATTTCAGCATTATACTCAGCACTTTTGCATAAAGTTCATTAAAATGAAAATCCTGATGATTTCATACTAGTCTGCTCAAGAATACAGTAGCAAAGATGAACAGTGTGTATATTTCTGAAATTTTTCAACAAATAGTCTCAAAACTGTCAAAGTTTAATTATCATATTTGTGCAACTCATATACAAAATGTGATGTATGAAAACAACTATGAAAAAAACATTCACAAATGGAATTGCATAGAACAGAGCAGTTTAATAGAAGTGCCACTAAAAATGTCTCCCATAAAAAATCATATAATTAAAAAGCCTTGACCCTGCACAAGAGTCAAATCGATAAAATGGGCAAATATGTGGTAAGAGACTTAGGGACACAGGTGGACAGTGGTCTTACCTTCAATAACCACATTGCCACAACAGTCAGGAAATCCTTCTATGTGGCATACCTCATCACTAAGGGCTTTTCATCCTGAAAAAAGATGGCCATTGTCCCACTGTACTCATCTCTCATTAGACCCATTATAGAATACAATGCCCCATTTGGTATGTACCTCTCAAGACATCTGCAACAACTGGAAAGGCTGCAGAAATACCTCACTAAAAGAATCACAGGCCTAAAGCAGATGCCCTATGCTGACCACCTTAAAAAACTCCAGCTATACTCTGTCACATATCGTCTACTCCGAGGCGATTTCTGCTTAACATACAAGGCCATGTCAAATCCAGAGCTGTTGGACATGCTACAGTTAAATAAATCCCAATCCCTCAGAGCCACATACTCCAGGGATCTAAACCTTGTCATCACAATAAATAAAACATGCTGGAGGGATAAGTTCCTGACCCAAAGACTCCCTGGACTCTGGAATAGACTGCCCATACATGTCAAGCAGAGCACCTCTTTGGCCCTCTTCAAAAGGAACCTTGATGATTGGATGGGAGAAAGGAAATTCACCCCAGGGATCACGTCAGTCACCCTTCTAGACAGTGGTCCAGGGAAGTAAATAGTATGGGAAGAAATAGCCACGGAATTGTTATGGCTAAGCTTGTATAGGCCCTAAGGCTGATAGCCTAGTACCAACCTATGAACCTACGAACCTATAAAATGTGTGGTTATCATACTGAAACTACTGAATGTAAATTTCATACTGAAAAAATATTCCAGTGGCAGCTTGATAAGTGGAGAAATTTGAAGGTGTGTGAGATACAGAAATTAGCTACTGCATGCCCATGGACTGACCACACACAGCCTTTAGACTCATGCAGCCTAGATAAGCAGTAATAAATGTACCAGGCACAACTCCTCCTGCCTTGTTATCTGTATATAGTGCAGCTGTACTGAATGACACAGTTAGTGCAATGCTTATCTTTTTATTTATTGATCAGATGCCCTTTGCAAATCCAATGCTGGTGCCCCCTCCAACTACAACTTAAGAGTAAAAAGTCTTCAGCATAGACGCCAAAAAAAAAAAAAAAGAAAGGCTCTTAAAATTGTACTGACATTCTACTATTATCAGCTTGCTACAGTTAAATCATCACACAAAGTGTTATGACTGCAAATACTGTCTCAGCATCATTTACAAAGTTACACATTATTTATATATATCTCTCTCTCTCTCTCTCTCTCTATATATATATATATATATATATATATATATATATATATCACTGCAAATAATGTCTCAGCATCATTTACAAAGTTACACTGTATATATATATATATATATATATATATATATATATATATATTTTTTTTTTTTTTCACTCTGTCTCCCATGCCTATCAATCATCTAGCCTTTGCCACACTCTCCATCCCTGAGGCATCTTCCAGGCATCAATAAGGAATAATTCCATTTTATGGCCTAATGTTACATCATGGCTAATATACTGATTTGAGAGTCTGCTATGTCTTCCCTGTGGGCATGCAAGTCTTTTTCATGTCCCATGAAAGCTCAAAAACTGCCTAACGATGTGGACATCCTACAAAAGGGCCTCAACGAGACAGATGCCTGGTGTCAAAGCCATGGCCTCAAGCTTAATGCCAAAAAGTGCATTGTCACCCCTTTTGGTAAAATATGATAATTGACCTTGGGATGGAGTGGAAGTAGTCTCTCTCAATTGATAATCAATACATACCACAGTCAGAAAAATCCTCCCTCGTGGCACCACCTCATCACAAAGGTTTCTCAGGAAAAAAAAAGGTCATTGTGTTCCTTTCTCATCATCTCATAGACCCATTATAGAGTACAACGCCCCTTTTGGTATGTACATCACAAGACATCTACAACAACTGGAAAGGCCACAGAAATACCTCACAAAGAGGATTAATGGACTCAAACAGATGTCCTACGCAGACCATCTCAAAAAACTCCAGATTTACTCCATCGCATATCGCCTACTCAGAGGCGATCTCTGCCTAACATACAAAGCTCTGTCAAACCCAGAGCTGTTGGACATGCTCCACGTAAAGAAATCCCAATCCCTCCGAGCTACATGCTCTAGGGACCTAAATCTTGTCATCACAATAAACAGAACATGCTGGAGGGATAGATTCCTGTCCCAGAGACTTCCCATACTCTGGAACAGACTTCCTATCTATGTCAAACAGAGCTCCTCATTAGCACTCTTCAAGAAAAATCTTGATGACTGGATGGGAGATAGGAAATTCACCCCGGGGATCACTTCTGTGGCTCTGCTTGACAGGGGCACAGGAAAATAATTTTCTTGGGTGGCAAAAGCCAGGGTACTGTTTGGCTGGGCTTATATGGGCCCTGGGGCCAATAGCCTGGTGCCTACTTATGAACCTATGAACCTATGTGGATTTAGCTTTGGAGAGTTATGTGTTCATCTCCAGGCCATAATGATGTATGCTCTGCACCATTCCCTCTAGTAGTTATCAGCATTGCAGCAGGTCACACTATCTCTCTTTCCCCAGGATCGGTGGAACATTACCCAATGTCTTCTACCCCCAGGTCTATTAGCTCCTGAGCATCAAATTAATCTCTATTTTTCAAATCACTGGCTATGCTACTGCACCTCCTCTGGCTAAGCAATTTCCCACTCTCCTCCTTAATCTCCACTCTAAGATTGCTCTCTATTCTTAACCTACCTTTAGCAACACCACTGTCTTTGCCTATACACACACACACACACACACACACACACACACACACACACACACACACACAAAAGAATATATATATATATATATATATATATATATATATATATATATATATATATATATATATATATATAAACTGTCAGTATGACTTAAGATATTGTTTTGTTTGTTTTTAGCCTTTTACTGTAATGCAACATGTTAATTCCTGTCTATGAGTTGAAAATACATTCAATGTTTTACACTCTTGGACTCATTTATTGTATTCAACTTTGCTTATAATTTTGTATTGCCAACTAGCCTACTGTACTACAGTCCTTGTTTTAATTGTTGTAACCTACTTTATGTATTCTTTTTAACTATTAACTATTTTAACTATTAACTATGAACTGTTTTAAACTGTTTAAAGTTGTTTTTGCACCTGCACTTTTAAAGTTTGCCCTGTTTGTTGCATTTACCTGTTGAGGCTACACACTCAAGTGCGCTAGCCTGTGTTACATATTTATTGCATTTTCCTGCTGTTTGTTGCAAAAAAGAAAAAAAAAAAATTATCCTTGTTTCCCGTCTTTCCTGACATAGAGTAGTCCAAATACAGGCTTTGCTGTATTCTGGACTTTTGGAAAGTTCCTGTGTTGCCCATTTCCTTTCTTGGATAAAGGGAGGCTTCCTTGTTCACCTGTGGCAGTGGGGAGCTTAGAGCAGCCTATCTATCCCTGGAGGAGTGTTCCCAGCACAAGAATCTGGTAGTCTATTGGCCGCTTTGGGCCAATTTCTAGCTCTTTCAAGTCCCCTCTGTATAAAACCCACATTAGCGCGGCTTTGTGCGATTTTGCACATAGCGCAGCATCGGGCAACAAATTGGGTTTAAACCATTCTCGGCTCCACAGAGTCTGCTCTTCACTTTTTCCCTTAGAACTGATCTAGTTCTCATAATAAACACCCTATTCCTACTCTAAAGCCTTGCACTTGCTCACTAAAGCAATTATATAAGTCAGCACTAAAAAATTAAAAGCACTACACCCTCACAAACTCCTCTTGAGTACCTTGTTCCCCATTGGCCCTTTTTTCAATTATAAAGGAATTCCCAATACTATTCTAGCATGTCCAAAGGTCAGTTTTCAATCTCCTCTCTGGTCCAGCTGGTGAATCTTGGAATCTTGAGGCAATGTTACAACTACCTCATGTACACAGACAACCCTCTCCTCCTCCCAACAAATTCCAACACATGTGAGAGATGCAACCATATAGCCAAACTGGAGGCTAAGCTCTCTCAACTCAGTACTGGTGTAACCAGTCAGGAGGAGAAGGAAACCACACTCACTATAATTCCAGTCTCACATAGACCTACCATGACAGCAAACCAAACACATAAACACACAAAACATACTGAGGCTCTAAATAAAAATCTGCTTAAGCAACAGAGACCTCCAAAGCAGACACCCAAGCAACTGCTACCCCAAAACAAAACACGTGCAACACATAGCTCACAAAGCCAGTGTGCCGAACAGTCACAGCCCTTAAGGCTAAACAACACACCTGATACACTTGTAATAGGTGACTCTATCATCAGGCACACTGACGTCCTGCTCACCAGGCTGAACAAGGTGAAGGTCACGGTGAGCTGCCTGTCGGGTGCTAGGATCCGCCACATAACACAAGCACTCAGGTCACTCCAAGGCAAGTACAAATATGACTCAGTCATTGTCCATGCTGGTGTGAATGACCTGAGATGTATGAAAAGAGACATAGAGGAGCTCTCTGAGCATGTAGCCCAGGCTGGTATTACCCTGACCTTGAGTAGCATCTTACTCTCAACAAGAATGATGCCACAGTATGAAGACAAGATTATCAATTTCAACAATTGGCTTAAGTATTGGTGTCATTCAAAGGGGATCCAATGCCTGTCAGCCTGAGATGACATGCTTGACAAGCCACGATGCTTCACTAGGGACGGCTTGCACCTGTCACCCCTGAGCTTTCGGATATTGGCAAAGGCTCTTGCCACCCCTATAGTGCCTTTTTTAGGCAAGGCTCAAAAGACAAACCCACCTCCATAGGTATCACAAGGGATAAGAAACTAAGAGTAATGCTACTCAATGCCAGAAGTCTAAACCTCAAGATGCACGCACTCAAAACTCTCCTTAGCATGGAGAACATCAATATCTGTGCAGTAACAGAAACCTGGTTCAAGGCTCCCAAGAGCACCCCAGCACTACCAGGTTATACCTCATACCATGTTTTTTGGCCCCAAAACTTGGACCGAACCACAAAAGGAGGGGGGAGTATCAATATTTGTCAAAGATACCCACAACTCCAGGTTGGTGGCACAGCACAAAGCATCAGAGACTATCCATGTGCAACTAACAGTGGGTAAAACTGCCTTCCAGTTTATAGCCTGCTACAGACCACCCTCCCAAACCCAGGAACCCCACTCAGCCTTTCTGAGAACACTGGAAAATATGAAGGTCTCTCCAAACACCATTATATTGGGTGACTTCAACTACCCAAACATAGACTGGGAGCATTACTCTAGCTCCAACACCCTAGCCCAAAGGTTCCCAGAATTTATAAACTCAAATGCTATGGAACAACTTCTTACCACTCCCACATGAGGGGAAAACATACTGGACCTGATCATCACCAACATGGGGACTCTATGCTCCAGACCAGAAGTGTATCCCTCACTGGTAAGATCAGACCATAAACTAATCTCACTAGATATTCACATCCCGACCCCAGCCCCTTCCCAGAAAACCACAGTGAAAAACTTCTCTAAAGCAAATTTCACACTCCTCAAAACTGAGGTGGAATCCTTCAAAGCCCCCGGGCCTGTGGAAAATATGGCCCAGACCACAGAATCCTTTATAAACGCATTCTATGAACACCTTCAGGAATGCATGGATCATGCAATCCCAAAAAAAACCAAGACCCAATCCTCCAAAGACAGGCATCCTGTCTGGTGGACCCCAGCCATAAACAAACTATACAATAGAAGGAGGAAGCTACTACATGATAGAGCAAAATCCCAAAAAGGGAAGGCATCTCTGATCAGTATTAGCAAAAAACTATGGGCAATCATAAAATCATCTAAGACCAGCTTCGAGAGAAAAATTGCACAGGACACTAAGGATAATCACAAGGCTTTCTTTAGTTAAGTTAGGAACCTGGGTGGGAATTCTCAGATATGCTCAGAATTAGTCCAAAATGACAAAAAATACACTGAACCCACAGACATTGCCAACATCCTAGCTGACAGGTTCAGCGCAAACTTCTCCCCCCCCCTTCCCCACCAAAAGGGCAAATATCTATCCCAGCAGAGTGCTGCCCCCCTGACATCTCAGATGCTCAGTTAAGAGCAGCCCTCTCCAAAGCAAAAAACACAGCATCAATGGGACCAGACGGTGTCCCAGGCTGCGTCCCACATGAACTGCAAGAAGAACTAAACTCAAACATAAAACTACTGTTCAATCTCAGCCTTACTACAGGATACATACCCAAAGAGTGGCGTACAGCAACAGTGGTCCCTCTCCACAAAGGTGGTGCCTCAATGGATCCTGGAAACTATCACCCCATAAGCCTGACTAGCTTGGTCTGCAAAGCTATGGAAAGGATCATCATGGACCTCATAAATAAAGATATTGGGGACCTACAGACACTGGATCCTACCCAGTCTGGCTTTGTTAAGGGCAGATCCTGCCTCTTAAACCTGGTCGATTTCTTTGAAACAGTCACCAAGGCCATGGACGAGGGGAAGGTGGTTCACACAGCCTACCTGGACCTCGCAAAAGCCTTTGATACAATACCCCACTCGGGCATTATAGATAAGCTCACCAGCTTAAATATAAACCCCTATGTCACTTGATGGGTTGCAAACTGGCTCAAGGACAGAACCCACATGGTTAGAATTGCTGGAGTCATGTCAGACTCCAAACCAGTTACAAGTGGCGTCATACAAGACTCAGTACTGTGACCTCTCTTGCTCGGTATATATTTCTCGGAGGCACAGGCCAACACAGAAGGACTGTGGCTAACCAAGTTCGCAGATGACTGCAAACTGGGTGCCATAATCGACTATCCAGCCAACACAAGCATCCTACAAAAGGGCCTCACAGAAACAGACAACTGATGCCAGAGCCATGGCCTCAAGCTACACGCCAAAAAGTGTATAGTCATCCCCTTTGGCAAAAACAAAGTGCCCACAAAGTACCACAGAGATAGTAATCCATTAAGTATGGAAGAAGTAATTAGGGACCTGGGGACCAAAGTTGATAGCAATCTCTCATTCGACAACCACGTGGCCAAAGTAGTTAGAAAAACATTTTATACAGCCCACCTAATCATGAAGGGATTCACATCTAGATCAGGGGAGGTCATCGTGCCTCTTTACTCATCCCTCATCAGGCCCATAATTGAGTACAATACCCCTTTTGGGATGTACCTTACCAGACACCTGCAGCAACTGGAAAGACCCCAAAAGTACTTCACCAAGAGGATCAAAGGTTTCAAACAGATGCCATATGCTGCCTGGTTAAAGAAACTCCAGCTCTACTCAGTGGCATACCACCTGCTCAGAGGCGATCTGTGCCTGACGTATAAAGCCATGTCCAACCCGGAATTAATGGACATGCTGCACCTCAGAAAATCCAAATCCCATCGAGCTACGCGCTCGAGAGACTTAAACCTCAGCACTGAAATAAATAGGACATGCTGGAGGGACAGATTCATAACCCAGAGGCTCCCTTCACTCTGGAATAAAATCCCAGTCCAGGTTAGGCAGAGTCCCTCATTGACTCTCTTCAAGAGGAATCTTGATGAGTGGATGGGAGATCGTAGATTTACTCCGGGTATCACTTCTGTGTCACTGTTAGACAAAGGCACAGTATACTAACCTCGAAAAAGGGCATGGCAAAATTAATTTAAAATGGGTATCGAAAGCCAAACACACTCTGGTTAGGCTTGTAAATGCCCTAGGGCAGATAGCCTAGTATGAACCTATGAACCTATGAACCTATTATAACTTCTCTTGGGAGCTTTTCTCCCCAGGCCTCTGCTGAAAATGGGCTTCTTAATGATCATCAAATGTAAATAAATAAATAAAACAATCAACATGATGGGTGAGTTAGTGGAGAAATGGATCCTGGGGGTACTCATAGCAGTACAGAGAGAAGCTGTGTAAATAACTTAACAACTTCAAAACCAAACACGCAAGGATCCAAGCAGCAGCAATAGAACTTGACTCGATGACCAACAGCTATAAAAACAGATTTTATTACTATACTTGTAAGCACTTTCAAAGGGGTCTCTGCCCCAACTTCTTCAGACAAGTAATCATTGAGAAACCACACCTTTTATACAAAGTCAACTAATAATAACTCAATTATCCTACCTAATTAGGTTCCTTAAGGGCATATAGCTACATAAATACAGGCTAAAACATTTTTTGTATACATAATATATGTACTGCCATTGCATCAATTACTATATGCATTAAACCATTTAAACATATTAAAACCATATTAAATTCACAGATAATCACATCATAACAATACTAAAACATATACTTCCATATTAATAACCATATAACAATTAAATAAATTGTCATAAATTATTTTAAAACATTTCACATGTTTAAAATATTTTAGAATATTTTAAGATACTTTAAAATAGCTACCAGCCTTTGTGAACTTTTTTGTATAGGTCTTTAATTTCGTAAGCTAGTCAGAATTGTAAAATTGTCCATAATAGCAATACTAAACACCTTACCCACCATTAAGATTCACAAATTGTAAATCCATTCTATCATCTACTTAAAGCTTTAAGCTTTAAAATGCTTTTAATTGATCTATATTCATTCAAGCCTGGTGGTATATGTGCTGCAGTTCTAATCTGCCACATCAGCTCATACTCCTCTAATTTCAACTGCCATGGCCCCCCTCTCGAATCAATTCTGATTTGTTGCAATACAGTATATGAAAAACTATGATCAGGATTTTCATTAACATGTTTTGCTAAAGCATTTAAACTATAACCTCTACTGATGCAATATTGGTGTTCGGAAATTCTTTGCCTGAATTTTCTTTCTGTTTTCCCAATGTAATATGCTGTACACAACTGGCAAATTGCGAGGTATACCACCCCCTTAGAGTCACAATTATATGTTCCATTAACAGTATATGACTTGCCTCTAATTATTGTTTGTTTACCTAATTGTATAAATTTACATTGGTTGCAGGCCCCACATTTTCTCATACCTAAAGGCTTCTTATTACTATTCTTTTTCTCTAAAAGACACTTCAAATTTGGCCCTCTTCTGTATGTAAAACCCGGGTTTGAGCCCAACTTCTTACTCAACCCACTATTTTCCAAAATAATAGACCAGTTTTTAACAAAAATTTCTCTTATTCTTTTATAGTCTGTGGAATATGTGAATAAGAAGTTGCGACTCAAACTACAAGTTTGTGTTGTCGAATTAATGCTCTCTTGTTCAAAATCAGCTACGATAATACTATTATTATTGTTGTTTAATAAGGAACTAAAATGTCCTGATCTTCTCTTGGCCTTTACTTCAATCATAATTTCATTGATAAATATTTCTGGATACCCTCTTCTAATAAACATTGTTTTCAAAAGTTCACATTCCTCCATAAAATCAGTATTGTCTGAAACAATCCTTGCAGCCCTAACCATCTGTTCTTTAACAACAGCCCTCTTCTGATGGTAGGGACGGCAGCTGGAGAAATGTAAGAAACTGTTCGAATAGGTAGGTTTCCTATAAATTACAGTTTTATATTTAGAATTAATCCTATCTTTAATCAATGTAGCATCCAAAAAATGAGTACTGTCATGTCCAATATTATACGTGAATTCTAAAAATTCTGTCATACCTGTTATGTTCAGAATAAAGGCCTCAATCAGGTCCGCTGCTCCTTTCCATATTAAACATACGTCGTCCTGGTACCTAGTGTACCATACGACATTTTGTTGGAACATTTCATTATTAAACAACAGGGACCACTCCCATTGTGCCATCACGCAGTTTGCAAAACTACCCCCACAGGGTGAGCCCATAGCCACCCCTGTGGTTTGCAGAAAAAATTGACCATTGATCATCATAAAGTTGTTAGCTAGAACCAATTCCAGTAGTGTTTCTACCAAGTTAATATTATTATTATCATCCACTTTTTTTGCAAACATAAACTCTCCAGTCCAAGCTATTCCCAAAGTCTGTGGTATCACCGTGTATAAATCTTTCACATCGATTGTGAGAAAGATATAATTTTCATTATACTCAAGCTTATTGACACTCTCTAAAAAGCTCCAGGAGTCTCTGCAAATTTGAGGCTCATCTCTAATAAGTGGTTTGAGGATGATATCGATGCATTTAGCACATGCGTATGTTAGAGATCCCCTCCCATCAACTATGGGTCTAAATGGTGGGTTTACATAACTCTTGTGCAGCTTAGTACAGAGAGAAGGGTGTATCCAGATGACAGGAGAATAAGCACACTAGTACCAGTGCTCAGGAACAAAGGGGGTAATTATAACTGTGGGCAGTATAAGGGTATCAGGCTCCTGTTACATAGCATGAAGGGTTTGAAGAGGTCGCTTGATAAACAAAAATGCAAAGTAGTAGACAATAAGATAACTTTAAATTTCACACCACTACTTTGACTACTTCAAAACAATGTATTTGAGTAAATGCACATTACAAAATAAATAAAAATGAAATGCCTTTTATGAAGAAATACATAGAATTGTTTACTTCTAATGTTAAGAAAATTAAGAAAAGATATACACATTAGAAACTAAGCATAATAAAAAACATCAGGCCGTGAAAGTAAGCAGCTTTCGAAAATGGGCTGGCCCACCTTCGGACTTCATAATAAAGATTTCAGAGTTTTATAAAAGGGTACTTAGGTAAAACATGCATTTGAAAATGTAATTCTGCCATGCAGCTTTTAAAGATGGTTCATTTCTGAATTTGGCTACACCAATTTGGATACTTCCGACCATAGACTGTGAGTCATAAATGTTGCCATTGAAAAATCCTTCTTCTGCTTAAATGCATAGGAATTTTACTTCTGATATAATGGCAACTTGATAAATATATCTTCTGGACCAAAGGCTGTATGGATTGGACTTCAGAGTTTCCTTTTTGCTGTATTTTTACATTAAGAGAACCAAATCATCCATCTTGTGGCAGAAGGCATTTGCCTGGGCTTTCAGAGTTGGGAAGCATACCAGAAGAGCGAAAAGTGTAGTAATTTATGTCCAGATCACTGAGGAGTTAGATTTTGGTTTCTTATCCGTTGCTATAAATTATGTGCATTTTCATGTAGTTGCTCACTGCACAGTGGTCATTGGCAAAGATCTGTACAGACGCAAATGCTAGGACAATAAATGTTACCAATATTACAAGTATTAGGACTTTAACCTGTAACTTAGTGAGGCATTGCACTGAGGTAAGCCTAAAGCAGCTAGCTTCCATATCTAACAGCAGTTATACTGTATCTTATCACTAACTCTAGTCCTTAACCCTAGAGACTACCTTTGGAGACCTCTGTATATACCATTCCTAAAACCATAAAGGCTACCCTAATACAGGTCCAGACAACATGGATGTGCAATTTCCAAATGTTTCCATAGTCAGCTTGTTAGATATGGGTATCTGGTGGCAATGTAGCAATTGTTTCATGTTCACAGAGAAACTTTTAATTCTTAAAGAAACTAACACCGTATGTGAGAGATGCACATCCACAATTTCCTTGGAGGGAAAATGTTTGCTTGCAAACAAGGTTGTCAAGAACAAACAAATTATATCCACCACACAGTGTCCACACACATAGACCATTTTATGCTGAGACACTAAAAAGCAATCTTCCTAAACTTCAAAGAACTCCTAAACATACAAATGGCAACAGCTATCCTCAGCAATCTCTAAAGCACACACCAAAAGCAACACCAAACACCTCACACCTGCCCATACCCAATGGACTCCCAAGAACAAAGCCCATAAAGCAAGCAAACACTTTTCCCAGGAAATTTGTTATATGGGACTCCATTGTACAACACACTGATGCCCCATTCACTAGGCTGGCCATGGAGAATATGACAGTTAGTTGCTTATATAGAGGCACAGTCTGCCAGGTTACACATAATACATGGTTGGCAATATTTAAACATTAGACCATTTGGCAATCAAAAAAATATATATTTTGGCATTCAGAAAAAAAAAGTACATTGTTCAAACATAATCTATTTCTATAAATTATTGTTATCAAAGATCACTTTCATCCTTCTAGACTTTTTCAGGTCTGTGTAAAAGAACCCTAAAAATATATATCTACAAAAAAAAATCTTATTAAAACTAACCAATATACATATTAAAAACAATAAACCAAAAGTAAAACAAGAATGCAACCTTATATGTAGATTTAATGAGTAAGTTAAACCAGGGAAAGTGCATCAACTTAGTGCACATACCTGTCACTCCGATATATCCTATTTATATTGGTTTTGCAGATGTGCAAACATCCATCAGAGCGGGATCCAAGGATGTCTTGTATGCCAGGTACAGATCACCTCTCAACAGTCTGTAGGAAACCAATCATAGAGATAGGGCTTGGAAGCAATCTGCATAGAACAACTTGTTTATACCCTGTATTCTATTTGTCCCTAGAGCAGTGATTCCAGCCAGAAACTTGTAGTCTATTGGCCATTCTGGGTCAATTCCTAGCTCTTTTCAACCCCCTGCTATAAAGCCCGCTTTAGCACTCGCGTGATTTAGCGCGGAGTTGCCCATAGAGCACCATCGGGCAGCGCCGGTTAAACTATTTCTGGCTCCGTAAAGTCTGCTTTTCAATTTTTCCCTTAGAACTTCTCTACTTGCAATCTAAACAGTCTATTCTCTATCTCAAAAGCTCAGCACTTGCTCCTAAAGCATTTTATATAGGTAAGCTCAGCACTTGCTCCTAAAGCATTTTTATGTAGGTAAAGTACTTGTATACTAAACAAAGTACTACATTAGCCTAGAATCCCCTTGAGTACCCATTTCCCTATAGGTCCCTTCTGACTCAGTTACACAGCAAACTTTTTCACTTTTTCTAGCATGTCGAAGGGTCAGTTGCTAGCGTCCTCTCCTGTTCAGCTGGTGAATCTGGGCATCTTGAGGCAATGTTACAATTGCCTCATGTACACAGACAACCCACTCCTTCTCCCACAAAACACAAATACATGTGAGAGATGCAACTATATAGCCAAACTGGAGGCTGAGCTCTCTCAACTCAGGACTGGCAAGACCAGACAGGAGGAGAAGGAAACCACGCACACCACAAACCCAGTTTCACATAGAACTATCACAACTGCAAAACAAACACATAAACACACCAAGACATACTCGGAGGCACTGATCAAAATCTACCAAAACTACAGAGGCCTCCAAAGCAGACACCCAAGCAACTTCCACCTCAAGACATAAGACATGCAACACATAGTTCTCAAAGTCAGTGTGCTAAACAGTCACAGCCCTTAAGGCCAAACACAATGCCAGACACACTTGTTATAGGTGACTCCATAGTCAGACACACTGACGTCCCACTCACCAGACTGAACAAGGAAAAGATCACATTAAGCTGCCTGTCAGGCGCTAGAATCCGCCACATAACACAAGCACTCAGGTCACTCCACAGCAAGTACAAGTATGACTCAGTCATTGTCCATGCTGGTGTGAACGACCTGAGACGTACCTCCCTGTACTACATGAAAAGAGACATAGAGGAGCTCTCAGATTATGTAGCCCAGGCCAGTATGACCCTGACCCTGAGCAGTATCCTACCCTCACCAAGAATGATGCCACAATACAGAGACAAAATGATCAGCTTTAATAATTGGCTTAATTACTGGTGTCATTCTAAGGGGATCAATGTCTGTCTGCCTGGGATGACATGCTTGACAAGCCACGCTGCTTAAGGGACGGCTTGCACCTGTCACCCTGGGCTTCCGGATATTGGCAAAGGCTCTTGCCACCCCATAGTGCCTTTTTTAGGCAAGGCTCAAATGATAAACCTACCACCCTAGAAAACAAAAATGGAGAAAAACTAAGGGTAATACTGCTCAATGCCATAAGTCTAAACCTCAAGATGCACGCCCTCAAAGCCCTCCTCAGTATGGAGAACATCAATGTCTGTGCTGTGACTGAAACCTGGTTCAAGGCTCCTGACAGCACCCCAGCACTATCAGGTTATACCTCATATCATGCGTTCCGGCCCCAAAATCCAGACCGAACCACAAAAGGAGGGGGAGTATCCATATTCATAAAGGATACCCACACCTCCAGGTTAGTGGCAATGCACAAAGCATCAGAGACCATCCAGGTGCAAATAACCATAGGTAAAACTGCCCTACAGTTTGTAACATGCTACAGACCACCTTCTCAAACTCAGGAAACCCACACAGCCTTCCTGAAGACACTGGAGAGTATGAATGTCTCTCCAAACACCATCATATTGGGTGACTTCAACTACCCAAACATAGACTGGGAACATTACTCAAGCCCCAACACCCTAGCCCAAAGGTTCCTTGAGTTCATAAACTCAAATGCTATGGAACAACTAGTCACCATTCCCACAAGAGGAGAAAATATACTAGACCTGATCATCACAAACATGGGGACAAAATGCTCCACACCAGAAGTATATCCCTCATTGGTGAGATCAGACCATAAATTAATCTCACTGGAGATCCACATCACTCCCCCTACCCAAGAAAAAAAGACCACAGTGAAGAACTTCTCAAAAGCAAACTTCACACTTCTTAAGACTGGAGTGGTATCCTTCAAGGCCCCTGAGCCAGTGGAAACCACAACCCACGCTGCTGAAACCCTTACAAATGCCTTCTACGAGCACCTCCAGGAATGTATGGATCAAGCAATCCCTAATAAAATCAAGACCCTTTCCACCAAAGGCAGGCGCCGGTCTGGTGGACTCCAGCCATAAACAAACTCTACAACAAGAGGAGAAAGCTACTACATGACAGAGCAAAATCCTAAATGGGAAGGCATCTCTGATCAATACTAGCAAAAACTACGAACACTCATAAAATCATCCAAGGCCAACTTTGAGAGAAAAATTGCTAATGACACAAAAGACAATCATAAAGCCTTCTTTAGCTATGTTAGAAACCTGGGTGGAAACTCCCAGATATGCTCAGAATTAGTCCAAAATGATAAAAAAATCACTGAACCCACAGACATTGCCAACATACTGGCAGACAGGTTCAGTGCAAATTTCTCCCTCCCTCCCCAAAGGAGAAATATCTATCCCACCAGAGTCTAGCCTCCCAAACATCTCAGATGCCCAGGTGAGAGCTGCTCTCTCTAAAGCAAAAAACACAGCATCAATGGGACCGGACAGTGTCCCCGGCTGTGTGCTACATGAACTCAATAAGGAACTAAACCCACACATAAGGCTGCTGTTTAATCTTAGCCTTACTACAGGATATGCACCCAAAGAATGGCGTGACGGCAACTGTGGTCCCACTCCACAAAGGCGGTGCTTCTACGGACCCTGGAAATTACCCCATAAGCTTGACGAGCCTTGTCTGCAAAGCTATGGAGAGGATCATAATGGAACTCATAAATAAAGACATTGGGGACCTACAGACACTGGATCCTATCCAATTTGGCTTTGTCAAGGGCAGATCCTGCCTCTTGAACTTGGTCGACTTTTGAAACAGTCACTAAGGCCATTGATGAGGGTAAGGCAGTTCACACAGCCTACCTTGACCTAGCAAAAGCGTTTGACACAATACCCCACTCGGGCATCATAGAAAAGCTCACCAGCTTAGATGTAAACCCATATGTCACAAGATGGGTTGCAAACTGGCTCAAGGACAGAACACACAGGGTTAGAGTTGCTGGTGCCATGTCAGACTCTAAGCCGGTCACGAGCGGTGTCCCACAGGGCTCAGTCCTGGGCCTCCTCTTGTTCGGCATTTATTTTTCTGAAGTGCAGGCAAACATAGGGGGATTGTGGCTGACAAAATTTGCAGATGACTGAAAACTGGGCACCATAATTGACACTCCATCAGACACAGACATCCTCCAGAAAGGTCTCATAGAAATGGATAACTGGTGCCAGAGCCATGGCCTTAAGCTAAATGCCAAAAATGTATAGTCATACCCTTTGGGAAAAACAAGGTAACCCCTAATTACCACATAGGTGGTAATCCATTAAACACAGAAGAAGTTATCAGGGACCTGGGGACCCAAGTTGACAGTAACCTCTCTTTTGACACTCACATTGCCAAAGTGGTTAGGAAGACCTTCTACATTGCCCATCTGATCATGAAGGGATTCACATCCAGATCAGGAGAGGTCATTGTACCCCTGTACTCTTCACTTATCAGACCAATGATTGAGTACAATGCCCCATTGAATGTACCTTACCCGACACCTGCAGCAGTTGGAAAGACCCCAAAAGTTCCTCAGCAAAAGGATAAAGGGGCTCAAACATATGTCATACGATGCCTGACTGAAGAAACTCCAGCTCTATTCAGTCGCATACCATCTGCTCAGAGGTGATCTGTGCCTGACATACAAGGCCATGTCCAACCCGGAATTAATGGACATGCTCCACCTCAAAAAAATCCAAATCCACCAGAGCCATGAGAGCAAGAGACTTAAACCTCAACACGGATATAAATAGGACGTGCTGGAGGGACAGATTCATCACCCAGAGACTCCCTACACTATGGAACAGAATCCCAGTCCATGTGAGGCAGAGCCCCTCACTGACTCTGTTCAAGAGAAATCTTGACGAGTGGATGGGAGATCGTAGGTTTACAGGAATCATCTCTGTATCACTGCTGGACAGAGGCACAGCAAACTAATGGGTATAGTATTCTCATCCTAGGGGGTGGTGAAAGCCACACACACTCTGGCTAGGCTGATAAATGCCCTAGGGCAGATAGCCTAGTATGAACCTATGAACCTATGAACCTATGAACCTATTCTTTTTGTGAGGAATCTCTGCAGAAGTTCCATTTGTTGCATGTGCCTGATGAGGTACATAGATGGGTCTGATAAGGGCCAATTACAGAGGAACAATGACCTCCTTGGATCTAGATGTCATGCCATTGCTTATAAGTTTAGAACATAAAATAATTTCCCTACTCCCTTTGACACATGTTGGTCAAAAGCCATATTAAAGTCTACATATGTCCCCAAATCCATAATTACTGGGTTCACTCTTAGAAGTGTGTTATGAATGAGGTAGTTTCCTAGGGTAGCTAGCTTCCCAAATAGTACTGTTATGCATTGCTTGGCATTGAGTTTTAAGCTGTGACTTTGGCACCAGTCATTTATTTGTGTTAGTCCTTCCTGTAGGATATTAGTGCCTGGGGGGGATTCTATTTCTGCTCCTAGTTTGAAGCCATCTGCAGACTTGGTCAGCCAGAGGCCTTTGACATTGGCTTTGACTTCTGAGAAGTAAATGCCAAAAAGAGTGAAATCAAGCATAAAGCTTTAAGAGAGTGGACTAGTGGCTAGCCTCTTTGTGGAGTTGGCCGAACCTATCCTAACTTCCTGGGTCCTATCTGAAAGCAGTCTGGCTGTCTTGTGCATAACATAGGGAATAATGTCAAATTGAGTGCAGTATTGTATGAAATGCCTTAGCCAGGCCAAGCTAGGCAGCATGCTTTATTTTGCCATTGTCTATTGCCTTCCTTGGTGTCCTTTTGAAAGATGTCTATCAGGTTGATAAGGCATGATCTGCTTTTAAGAAGTTCAGAGGGTTTTCTATGTCATTAATAATCATAACCATAATACTTCTTTCCATGGCTTTGCATATGAGATTAGTCAGACTTATGGGACTGCAGTTCCCAGGGTCCACTGATTGTCCACCATTGTGCAGAGGGATAACCACTGCAATCCTTCATTCACATGGCTCAAAGCTTAGCTGGAGGCTATGTTTAAATAGTGACTTTAGAGGACAGGAAAGGTCATGCTTCAGGTTATATAGGAGGCATCCTGGTATATTATTGAGACCAATCAATGTGGTGTTCTTTGCCTTAGATAGTGCCTTTAGGACCTGCTCCTTAGTAATAGTTGGGAGAGGGGTTAAGTTTGATGGTATTATGTGAAGTGGTACTCAGGGGGGTGGAGAGGGGGTAAAATTGGAGCTGAATTTGTTAGCTAGCAGAGTTCCTCTATCTTCTAGCTACATGTAAGTAGCTCTATTAATAATCAGTTCACCACACTGTTGTGTACATCCTTTGAGGTTTTGGACGTATGTAAAGAAAGCCTTGTGGTTGTCCATGGCCTGGTATGCTGTCTTTACCTCAGAACTGACTTTGGTAGACTTAATATGCTCTCTTAGTTGTTTATTTATTCTTATGAGAGATGTTTTAGACTGCAGCGCAATACATTTCCTAATTTTAGCTATGACTTTTCCTTTTGCTATACAATCTCTTTACATTTGGATTCCACCAGGATGGTTTCTTTTTTTAGTTTTTTTGGGCTTGTTTCTGCTATGCTGTCTCTATGAATCTAGTAACATGATGGTACAGGGTTTCTTTATACAGTTTTGCACAGGCAACTATGATCTCTAGGTCTGGCATGGCAGTTTGCCTTAGAGTAGTTCCTAATGGTTACAGAGTTTGCTGGAGTCACAGCATTGATTTTTATTTCAAAGGAGACAACTTTATGGTCTGACCTTACCAGAAAGGACACTACGGAGGGGGAGGTAGAGTTCTCCCATATTAGGGGTGCCACCTTTTCAAATGCCCAAAGTGGGACATTTTTTCTAGAAATGTCAGATTTTGCAGGACAAAACATACCCATGTCCAGTACAAAGGATAGAACTTCACTTTTTTGCCAGAATAGAAGCTTATTCTTGTAGCATTTGAGTTGTTTATGCTATTTCATATAACATATATGTGTTTCAGATTAAAAAAACAACTGTTCTATGCAGCTATTAAAGAAAACTTAGGAAATATTTTTGTCCTAAAATCTCAGGACATTTGCTATTTTTTCAATTTTTTCACAGAACACAACTGTCCAAATAGGGATTGTCCCTCACAAAGTGGGACAGGTGGTAACCCTATCCCATATTTGTTGGTACCATATCTGTTATGTTTGCTCCCCTAGTGGGAACATGTACTAACTGCTCCAGGGTTTTATGTTACAAATGCTTGGGCTTGCACATTTGGGATCAGGAAGGATTTCCAGATTGCAGAGGTGTAGTAAAGACAACATTATTGTGATATTGCATTGAATGGTAAGCATTTTCAGTGAGTCTAAGTATGACCTATGGGTTTCATGGGTCACAGAGGGTTCATAGGTTCATAGGTTCATTGGTTCATAGGCTGGTACTAGGCTATTGGCCCAAGGGCCTATACAAGCCTAGCCATAACAATTCTCTAGATATTTCTTCCCACATTATTTACTTCCCTGGACCCCTGTATAGCGGGGTGACTGACGTGATCCCTGGGGTGAATTTCCTATCTCCAATCCAATTGTCAAAGTTCCATTTGAAGAGGGCCAAGGAGGCACTCTGCTTGACATGTACGGGCAGTCTATTACAGAGTATGGGGAGTCTCTGGGTCAGAAACCTATCCCTCCAGCATATTTTGTTCATTGTGATGACAAGGATTAGATCCCTGGAGCATGTGGCTCTGAGGGATTTCTCTAAGTGTAGCATGTCCAACAGCTCAGGGTTTGACATGGCCTTGTATGTTAATCAGAGATCACCTCTGAGTAGACAACATGCCACAGAGTATAGCTGGAGTTTTTTAGATGATCAGCATAAGGCTTCTGCTTTAGGCCTGTGATTCTTTTAGTGAGGTATTTCTGTGGCCTTTCCAGCTGTTGCAGATGTCTTGTGAGGTACATACCCAAACGGGGCATTGTACTCTATAATGGTTCTAATGAGGGATGAGTACAGTGGGACAATGACCTCCTTTTTTCTGGATGAAAAGCCCTTAGTGATGAGGTGTGCCGCATAGAAGGATTTCCTGACTGTTGTGGCGATGTGGTTATTGAAGGTGAGACCACTGTCCACCTGTGTCCCTAAGTCTCTCATCACACTTTCTTTGCTTACTGTACTGCCACCTATATGGTAATTCATGGGTACATGTTTTTTCCCAAAGGGGATAACTATGCATTTCTTGGCATTAAGCTTGAGCCCATGGCTCTGGCACCAAGCATCTGTTTCTGTAAGGCCCTTTTGTAGTATATCCACATCATTTGGGGATTCAGTAATGGCTCCCAGTTTGCAGTCATCTGCGAACTTTGTTATCCAGAGTTCCTTAATGCTGGCCTGTACTTCAGAGAACTAGATGCCAAACAAGAGTGGTCCCAGGACTGAACCCTGAGGTACTCCACTTGTCACTTGTCTGGAGTTGGATTTGGCGTCGGCTACTTTTACAGTCTGTGTTCTGTAAGTAAGCCAGTTGGCAACCCATCAAGTGACATAGGGATTTATGCCCAGCTTAGTAAGTTTATCGATGATTTCAGAGTGGGGAATGGTGGTCAAGGCCTTGGCAAGGTCCAGATAGGATGTGTGGACCACCTTACCCTTGTCCACAGTTCAGGAGACTGATTCAAAGAAGTCAATCAGGTTCAGGAGACAAGATTGGCCCTTCATGAACCCAAACTGGGTGGGGTCTAGTGTTTGAAGGTTGCCAATGTCTTTGTTTATAAGTTCCATGATAATGCGCTCCATGCCCTTGCAGATCAGGCTCGTCAGACTGATGGGACAGTAGATCCTGGGATCCAAGGTGGATCCTCCCTTGTGGAGTGGGATAACTGTAGCTGTGCACCACTCAGTGGGCACGAAGCCTGAGGTGAGGCTATGATTAAACATGACACTTACGTGAGGTGACAGTTCATTTTGGAGTTCATGTAGTACACAGCCCGGGATGTCATCTGGTTCTATGGATGCTGTATTCTTAGCTTTGGAGAGTGTGGTTTCTACCTGTGTGGCTGTAATTACCGGAATTTGGCAATTTTTTGGTATTGAGATGGATCCTTTAGGGGGTGAGAGGAGAGTGAATTTGGCACTAAATCGATCTGCCAGGATATTGGCAATATCCTTGGGATCAGTATATTTAATACCATTCGGTTGTAGCTCAGAGCAGATCTGAGCATTGCCATTTAGATTCTTGACATAACTATAGAATGCCTTGTGGTTGTCTTTGGAATCTTTGACAATTTTATTTTCATAAGTAGCTTTGGAGGATTTTATGAGGGATCTCAGCTTCTTACTGAGGCTGGTAAGGGAGTTATTTGCATCCTGGGATTTTCCTCTTTTCTGCTATAGTTTCTTACTTCTGTTGTATAGTTTGTTTATGGCAGGGGACCACCAGATTGGCTTCCTTTTTTTGGAGGAGAGCGTCTTGGTTCTATTTGGGGTGGCACAATTCATGCACAAGTGGATGTGCTCATACAATGCCTTAGTGTAGGATATGGCAGTTGAACTTTCAGCTCCCATCTGCATGGGTGTCATGAAGTTTGTCACTTCTGACTTGAGTAGCATGATGTTGCCTTTGGAGAAGTTTTTTTATGGAGGTTTCCTTACTGGGTGTGAGGGTGGGATGTGGATGTCAAGGGTGATTTGCTTATGGTCAGACCTGACCAATGAGGGGGTGACCACTGGTATTGAGTATCTATCTCCCATGTTGGTAATGACCAAGTCTAGGATATTGGAGCCCCTGGTGGGACAATGGATTAGTTGATCCAGGGTGGTGGAATTTATGAATTCCAAGAACCACTGGGAAAAGGTGTTGGTACCCGAGTAGTTTTCCCAGTTAATGACAGGGTAGTTAAAATCACCCAGTATTAGGGTGTTTGGTTGTATCTTAATATTTTCCAGTATGTTTAGAAAGGTGTAGTGAGAATCTTGGGGAATGGTGGGGGATCTGTAGCAAGCTGCAATTTGGATTGCAGTCTTACCTAGTGTTAGTTGCATCTGGAGAATTTTGGATGCATTGTGTTGGGCAACTATCCTGGAGGTGGGAATATCTTTTGTGAATATGGACACTCCTTCACCTTTAGTGTTTCGGTCTTGGTTTGTGGCCGAAAAGTGTGGTATGAGTTGTAACCTGGTATTGCAGGAGTGCTCTCTGCAGTCTTGAACCAGGTCTCAGTTACTACACAGATATCAATGTTTTCCATTTTTAGGAGTGCCTCTAGAGAGTGCATTTTGAGGTTTAGACTTCTAGCATTGAGTAGCATTACCTTTAGATTTTGCATGCTTGTATCTGTTACGGTAGTGGTTTTGTCCTTTGAACCTTGCCTAAAAAAGGCACTATAGGGGTGGCAAGAGCTTTACCCAGTAACCTGAATCCCAGGGGTGACAGGTGCAGACCATCTCTGGCAAAGTATTGTGGTGTGTCGATCATGTCATCCCAGGAAGACAGATACTGGATCCCCTTTGAATGACACCAGAAGCTTAGCCAATTGTTGAAGTCAATCATTTTGTCCTTATACTGTGGTATCATTCTGGGCGAAGGCAGGATGCTACTAAGGGCTAGGGTCATACCTGCCTAGGCCACATGATCTGAGAGCTCTTCCATGTCTCTTTTCATGTAGTCCAAGGAGGTACGTCTCAAATCATTCACTCCAATATGGACAATGACAGAGTCGTATTTTTTGTGGTGTGACTTGAGTGCATGCGTTATGTGGCGGATCCTGGCACCCGACAGGCAGCTGACTATGATCTATAACTAGCAAGGATATGATATGGGACTTTGATAATACCTGGGAAGATAGCAGCTTTTCTGCAGTTTCCATTAAGCAAGTTTTTTAAAACCCAGTCACCTAAGAATTGCAGTCATCTAGCCCTGCATTGCCCACTCTACAACCTGGGAAGATAATAGCTTTTCTGCAGTTTCCCTTAAGCAAGTATTTTAAAACCCAGCCACCGAAGAATTGCGGTCATCTAGCCCTGCATTGCTTGCTCTAAAACCTGGGAAGATAGCAGCTTTTCTGCAGTTTCCCTTAAGCAAGGTTTTTTAAAACCCAGCAACTCAAGAATTGCAATTGTCTAGCCCTGCATTGCCCACTCTGCAACCTGGGAAGATAGCAACTTTTCCGCAATTTCCCTTAAGCAAGTTTTTTAAAACCCAGCCACCCAAGAATTGCGGTCGTCTAGCCCTGCATTGCCCTTTCTACAACCTGGGAAGATACTAGCTTTTCTGCAGTTTCCCTTAAGCAAGTTTTTTAAAACCCAGCCACCCAAGAATTGTGGTCATCTAGCCCTGCATTGCCCACTCTACAACCTGTGAAGATAGCAGCTTTTCTGCAGTTTCCCTTAAGCAAGTTTTTTTAAAACCCAGCCACCCAAGAATTGTGGTCATCTAGCCCTGCATTGCCTGCTTTACAACCTGGGAAGATAGAAGCTTTCCTGCAGTGTATGTAACTTGATTGTTTTAGGAGCATAGTTAGCTCTTGATGTCAAACGAAAAAACTTCAAAGACCAATACACGTAAGGTTCAGATAAGGTACATTTAATAACTTGCTGCAAGGAGACAAAAACATGCAAATACAGGATTTTGCCTAACTACTAACAGGAAGTATGCTATTCTTATACTATTCTACAAGACATTGCCTTCTATGGTTGACGTAATCAAACACAACTTTCAGTATTGTTCTACAGCAGATGTTACTCAGATTTTCTGCTGACATGACTGGATTTATGAAAAACATTTTGAGAAAAACAACCTGGCCTTGGTGGGCTCTAGCCCGTTACAAGCTTCTATTTTGTAGTTCTAATACGTGTTACATTTCAAGGTACTCTTCTAGCTTAGGCACAAGCAAGTGCTGATTGCAGTTCATATTTTCAAGCAGTCTTTGTTCTAATTATCTATAGCTTCTGCAGCTGTGTATTTTCTCACAGCACAAGTGGAACTCCTTGTCTAAGTCTAATAATATTAATACATCTATTCATTATTTTCCTGACACAAGCAGAAATTATCTGCTTCCCTGTAAATTTCCAAACCATAAGCAAAGATTATAGCTGTGCATATTTCATGACAACACAAGGTTAGAAAGCTTCTGCAATTTGTACAGATTTTATGCAGTGTGAAATAGAATAGATGTGTTAACCCTTTTCAAGCCTTAAATGCACTAAGCATATTACTAATACATACACTAATACATATTTTTCTGACATTTCTCCCCCTTTTTATACTTTTATTCTACTTTCAAAATAAGCATAAACAGTTTTTTTCTTCTCCTAACCTCTTCCCACTTAGGATTTGCAGTTAAGAGAGTCATTCAGTTTAAACTTATGAAAGCATTTTCAATCTTTTAACAGTTCTTCAGACTCAGTACTTTGATATAAGGTTTCAGAAACTGACATGTCTATAAAGTCTTTAATCAGTCTTTTCATGCAGGGGATGCCACAGCAAACACATACTCCCAGTAGGATCATTCCTACACAAATAGCAATCAGAATGTTCATTAGGATAGTACCCCACCCCCCAAACCATTTCTGGAAAAAGTCCATCAGTGGGTTTGGTCCTGATTTGGTCATGTCCGACACTTGCTGAATTACCTCAAGGTGATTGTCTATCTTGTGTTTATGGTCAGGAATATATGAACAGCACTCCTCCTGGATTAAAGCACAAGTACCACCTCTCACCGCTAGGGTGAAGTCGAGAGCCATGCGGTTTTGAAGCACTACAGTTCTCATGGCATTCAGTTCATCAGTCACCAATTCGAGAGCGGAAAAAGTTGAATTACTCATTACTTCAAAAAGTTTAGACAGTTTTCTCAGCTCCCAGATCGATTTCACTGCTCCATATACTGGTGATTTGCCTGGCCATGATATAACACTGTCACTCAAGTCCATGTGTGTCAGTTTATCGCCTATAGAATGATGGTTTTTCCAGTGCGCATTGATTTGCCCCACTGGATTTACAGGTTTCTTGACGACCTCTCGGACATTCCAAATTTTTCCTTGAGGTAAGACTGCCGTGTGTCATATGACTGGAACCAGGTAGCCTAAAAAACAACTGCCGGACCAATTCTCAGGTAACCACTTGTATGCTTTTCTACCACATACAAAATAACAATCCTCTACTTTAGTAGTAACTTTACTATGAATATACACTTGTCCTGCATGAAACATTTTTCTATCAATTATAGACAGTTGTTTATAAAGAACAGAATCATGTTTTAATTCATCAGTTGTTTTGTGCATCAATTCAAAAAATGAATCATAGTGTGTATTACAATAAGAACCTGCATTGTTAGCTTTAGTGTAACATTTATAAGGAACAGTCACATTGCAATTGCTCCAACCCACCTGAACAGTATCATTTTTTAAAAACACACAGTTCCCTTTTGTGGAATAGACAAGTGCAATGCTATTTTGTCTTGTGATGTAACGGTTGAGGTATCATAAATCAAGTTTTCCCAGGTCTCGTTTACCCCTAGGGGGACTGCAGTCATTAATAACTCCCTGTATGCTGTCGGCAAAGCTGTGCAAATCCAGCAATTCGAAACATTGAAAGTCTCAGCATACACATATTTAATTGCCTGGTAAGTGTTGAAGTTTGGGTGCCAGTCTATGAGTAACGCTTCACATTTATTCAGTTCAGTTTATGTGGCTGGAAAAAGGAATGGCCACAACAAAAAGATTATTGTCACTAGTACAGTTAACAGGATGATTATGCAATACTTCTGAGGAAATGGTTGTTCTGCATTCCTGTTTTTTCTGGATTCTATCATTTTTTCTCTTGACATGTGACAAGACTTTTGTCCAGTTCAAAGTTCTTAACTAGTTTGCAGTGCGTCAGGTGGATCCACGAGGCATGCTCTGCGATCTTGAATGCAGTGGGTGTCGACAGAAGCACTTGATATGGACCTTCCCACTTTGGTGATGTCCAATTCTTCTTTTTTATTGTCTTCACCCAGATCTAGGTTCCTGGATCCACTGCCACTTCTGATGGTCTGGTTTGTTCTTTATCTGAAACAGAATTTGACTGCAACAGATGTTTAGAATTCAACAAATTTCTCATATACTCTGCTGGTGTACAGTCAGCTTCCTGGTCTGCGGGCATGAGAGGTTTCTACTGAGGTATATAATAAGCCCTTCCAAATAGTTTCTCAAAAGGAGTCAATCCTTTTGCATTTGGAACAGTTCTCATGCTCAACAATGCCAGAGGCAGACAGTACACCCAATTTCTCTTTGTTTCTGCTATTAACTTTCTTAGCTTACTCTTTAAAATCCCATTATGCCTCTCAACTAGCCCTGCAGATTGCAGATGATATGCACAATGAGTAGTTTAAGAATCCATATGTCATGAACACGGTTCACCAGCTGTACCATCCACCCTGTTGAGACATGGCATTGCCCATGGCTCAACAAAGCTGCATATCTAAACAAATTAGATGGTAATATCGGTTTCCCTTCTTTAGAGATGTACAGCCCCTTTTCAAGAATTGCTCCTTGTCTTACCCATCTTTGTTTTTCAGCCTGCGTAGTAAGTGTCTGTATTGTCTTTAACATTTCTAAGTCTAAAATCTCAGAAGGTTGTAATTCCTCATTCAAAAGAAATACTTCTGAAGCTGCCTGTTTTGCAGCTGTATCAGCTCTCGCATTACCTTTTGAAATCCTATCCTGTTGCTTGGTATGAGCTGTGCATTTACAAATAGCTACTTTATGAGGTAACTGAATAGATTTTAAAAGATCTAAAATAAACTGTGCATGATTAATAGGTTTGCCAGTAGATGTTATCATTCCTTGATTTTTCCACTGTTGCGCAAAAACATGTACAGTAGAAAAAACGTACTGGCTGTCAGTAAAAATGTTCACACATTTACCCTTTGCTAAGGTACATGCCCATGTCAAGGCAATCAATTCTGCTGCCTGTGCAGATAAATTGTGTGGTAAAGGTTTCACTTCTATAATCTCGGTATCAGAAACTACTGCATATTCTACTAGGTTCTGTCCTGCAGGACCCTTTTGCACGAGCCATCCATGTAGTATGTCACCTTGGCATCATCCAAGGGGACATCCGTAAGATCTTTTCTAGGCAGTGTCTTTTGCTCAATCACCTGCAGGCAGCTGTGTGGTGTGCCATCTGCAGGGGTTGGGAGCAAGGTAGAAGGGTTCAAAGTCATGCATCGTTCAATTGTCATATGAGGTTGGCTCAACAATATAGTCATACAGGAAAGATGCCTAGCAGGGGAAAGATATGCTACCTTCTCTTGCAGTAAAATAATCGCGACTGCATGAGGCACTCTCAAAGTGAGAGGGTGGAATAAAACTATTGAGGCCGAAGCCTGTACTGCCATTGCAGCTGCAACTACTGCTTGTACACAGTGGGGTAAAGACCATGCCACTGGGTCTAGTTGTGATGAATAATAAGCAATAGGGCGTTGCTTGTCCCCATGCTGTTGTGTCAACACTGATGTCATATAACCTTGCTTACAATCTACAGTTTGGAAAAAACGTTTATGATAGTTTGATAATCCTAAAATGAATGAGGACGCTATTAACTGTTTCAGTTTGCAGAAAGCAGATTCTGCTTCTGGTGTCCATTGTAACAAATCCTGTGCTGCCATAGGCTTTTTATATATCAGGTTAGTCAGCGGTGCAGATTCCAAGGCATAGTTTGGAATCCAGCTCCAGCAAAAAGTAGCCGTACCCAGGAAGGACATCATTTCCTTCTTGGTAGTGGGTTTTGGCACTTGCAAAATTGCTACTTTTCTGTCCTCATCTAATGTCCTACCCTCTTTGGATATTACATATTCTAGGTATTTAACTTGTTTTTTCCAAAGCTGCAGTTTATTTTTGTTTACTTTATGTCCTTCAGTGGATAAAAATTGTAATAACGCTATGGTATCTTCTTTGCAATTTTGCTGGGTGGGGGCCGCCAGCAGGATATCATCAACATAAAGTAAAATCTGACTGCCTCTTGGTGGGGTAAATCCCGCCAAGTTGCTTGCCATTTCTTGTGAGAATATTGTCTGAATTTCACAATATCCCTGTGGTAGTCACGTATATGTATACCTTTTCCCCTGAAATGTGAATGCAAATCAATATTGGCTGTTAGGGTGCATCAGTATCGAAAAGAATGCATTGCTGATATCTACCACAGAAAAATATTTCTGTTGAGGTTTTAAATCATTCAACAGGGTGTGTGGGTCTGGCACTGTAGGTGCCCTTGGTATTACTGCATCATTTACAGCTTGTAAATCTTGGACCATACGCCATTCTCCATTCACTTTCTTAACAGGAAATAAGGGTGTGTTACGTGGTGAATCAGGAGATTCCACCAGCACCCCTTCCTTAAGTAAAGCTGCTATAATAGGTTTGATTCCTACTTCTGCATCTTTTCTTAAGGGATACTGTCTTTTCTGTGGTCTAAATGCTGACTTTGGCGTGATAGTAACAGGTCCCGCTGTACGAATAAGTCCTACATCTGACTTTCCTGTTAACCAAAGAGTTTCTGGTATATTCTGTAAGGCATTCTCTTCCTCCTTTAATAGGAGCACTAATCAGCTGTCCTTGCTAGACTGCAAGTGCACGGCTGGGTGGGTCTGAGTTATCCAATTCAACTTCTGCATTTGTATTCCCTGGTTTGACAGTTCTAACTCTGTCTGCTTTTCCATCTCGTGACTTTTTCTCCTAAGTCTACCCATTTTACATTCTTGTTCTTAGTTAAGCTAACATGTGGTAATTGATTAGATTTATAGAGTGCAAAGAACTCCTGGGGCAATGAACAGCTGGCTACACTGTTCCCTTCCATGTCCCAGTACAGATTACGTAATATCAACCTGTTTGCATGATTTCTAAACAATTCTTGCTCATATTCCTTATCAGGGCCTGGTGTGTTACAATAATACAGAGTGCAGTGCAACAGATGTTGTTTATCAATGTCAAGGGAGGGGAACTTGCTGATGGCTATGTTCATCAACTCTTCGGTCACTGCCCCTGGACAAGTCGTAACCAAGTCCTGGCTGTACCAATAGAACATTTCACCCTCTGATTGCACTGCAAAGCTATCAATCTGTCGCTGTGCTTCCATACCCTGCATAGTCGGAACTTCTGCTATACAAAATAGTTGCATAAGGTCTCTGCCCAAGAGGTTTACTGGGCATTTTGTGGAAACAACAATTTTGCTTTTCTGGGTCAATCCTAAAACAGGATCAGTTATTGCAATGTTATGGGAGAGGGGCTCCCGATACAGCTCTCCATTAGCTGCTTTCACTAGTATGTAATCAGGTGACTCTGAATTCTCTGGCAGTTTGGAGGGATGTATCAGGGTCCATGATGCCCCTGAGTCACACAAGAATTTGACCTCCCTCCCTTCTACCAGGAGTGTAACTTCTGATTTTGTGTCTGCTATATAGAGCTCTAAGCTCAATAAAGCTAAATCCAATATTTCATTTTCTTCACTATCCGTAACTTCCTGCACTTCCTCTATTTCTTCTGTCACATCCTCTACTCCTTCTATCACATTCTCATTTGTCCTTTCTCTGCTATCCCCTTCTAGTGATTCTTGACTATCATATAGTCAGTCCTCACCCTCCTTGTCTTCCTCTGTGGTTGCCCTCTTGTTTTACTTGCAATCCCTTGCCAAGTGTCCCTTTTTACCACATTTAAAACATTCACCCCTTTTCTTTCACCCTTCAAAGTCTTCTGATCGCTGATCAGATTGTTTGTTTCCCTGGATATTTCTCTTGCCCTTTTTCCCGGACTGTACTACATAAACTTCTGCTCCATCTTCTACATAAAATACTTGGGCTTTCTTTTTCCTTTTGCTATTAAAATGCCTTTCGCATGCCTAGCATATTCAAGCAATGACTGTAACCTGCTTGTACGATGATCTACCATGTGCTTTGTAATAAAACTGCTTATGGGTGCAATGTTGCCTTTCAAAAATGCATTCTTTAACTGCTGCTCATATGGGGAATCTTGTGTCTGATCTTCAGGAACCTGCATTCCACAATGGTTATTAAAACATTCTAACAGTCTGGCATAATATCTATCAATAGTTTCACCTTCTTGTTGGATGCATTGATTAATGCAAGTCCAGTCTGCCCTAGGCTTCCATTTCTCAGAGATGCGATCTGTAAGACCTTTCACTCTGTTGTCTAGCTCTGCGCTGCTATGTGGGAGAGGCCTGAGCGCAGTGTCATGGGGATTCCAGTTGCCACTAATCATGTGCCAATCTGGTCCCACAATTTGTCTGACTACTTTTTCTACCTCTTCTCCGTTTAAATTATAACTTAGCCTCATTCCTTGTAAATCTTCTAAGAACTTTCTGAAATTAACTTTTGGATGGGGAATTCCCTCAGTGGCTTTCCGGATGTCTTCCGGAGTCCAGGGTCTATACACTAGAATAGTTGGGTCCTGACCTTCTTGCCCTGCCTGAGGATTAGGTACTTCTATAAGTGGGCATATTTCTTCTTCACTCATAGATCATGAGTTCCTACCCATTTGATATAATTCAATGTCCCCTTTTGAGTTACCTGCCCGTGTTCGAGACCTGGTCTCGATGGGATCTCTAATAAATGGTTTTGCTTTCGTAGTGTCTCTATTTTCAGTGACAGCCGGATATTGTGGGGGTGGACTAACCTGTTCACATGCTTCATATTCTGGTAAAGGAGGCAAAGGGGCTGATACTATTACTAAGTTATTGTCCTCCTTATCTAAAAACATTCTTTTTGATTTATTATTCTTTTGTTCCCTACGGTTTACCTCCTCTATCCACCTGTGTGCCTGAGGAATTCCTAATTGGCGCTGCTTTTTTACCCGACCTTTGGAATCAGTTTTAAGCTGTTTGACAAGTTTGACAAGCGAGGATTTTTCTAATTTACCATCAAATTCATACTTATTAACCCATTTTGAATAGTATTTAATATTATCAGCATGCTGTGACTACATGCATTTTGCGTCTTCAGTTAACGGCGGATTTTGGGGTCTTTTTGTGCAATTATTACCCATTTTGTTCTACCCTTTTTAATCGTTACGTAACTCCTTATTTTTAATGTGGTACCACGGATTTTGTTATAGTCTCTTCAGAATGACTGCCTACCTACTCTGTTTTCCCTGATCTATGACAAGACAGTAATCTTTTCTGTCCCTGACTTGTAAAAATACAGTCCTGACAAAAACAATACAAATCTAGTCCCTGATCTAAAAACAGAAAAAGTAGATTCACCTTACCTAAGCCTTTGTGATTGATCACCTGGTTCGTGAAAAACCCGTCCTTCAGTCGCAGATCAGAAAGTGTCTGGCCTCTTTTGTACGACAATTCAGTCGGAGGGCTTTTCAAATAAGAAGAACCGATGTGGTTTCTTCCCCATACAGTTTCAAGCCACCTGGCCTGTCTGATCCAAGGTGAAGTGAGGGTTTCCAGTCCGAAGGACCAATCTGTCAAAGGAAAAAACTTCAAGGACCAATACACATAAGGTTCAGATAAGGTACATTTAATAACTTGCTGCAAGGAGACAAAAACATGCAAATACAAGATTTTCCCTAACTACTAACAGGAAGTATGCTATTCTTATACTGTTCTACAAGACATTGCCTTCTATGGTTGACGTAATCAAACACAACTTTCAGTATTGTTCTACAGCAGATGTTACTCAGATTTTCTGCTGACATGACCAGATTTATGAAAAACATTTTGAGAAAAACAACCTGGCCTTGGTGGGCTCTAGCTCGTTACAAGCTTCTATTGTGTAGTTCTAATACATGTGTTACATTTCAATGTACTCTTCTAGCTTAGGCACAAGCAAGTGCTGATTGCAGTTCATATTTCCAAGCAGTCTTTGTTCTAATTATCTATAGCTTCTGCAGCTGTGTATTTTCTCACAGCACAAGCGGAACTCCTTGTCTAAGTCTAATAATATTAACTATTCATTATTTTCCTGACACAAGCAGAAATTATCTGCTTCCCAGTAAATTTCCAAACCATAAACAAAGATTATAGCTGCGCATATTTCATGACAACACAAGGTTAGAAAGCTTCTGCAATTTGTACAGATTTTATGCAGTGTGAAATAGAATAAATGTGTTAACCCTTTTCAAGCCTTAAATGCACTAAGCATATTACTAATACATACACTAATACATATTTTTCTGACACATGATAACCCATTTTTCTCTCGGACTATTTTGGTGGCACCTAGCTAAAGGCATCCCAACTAGACTTAAGGTCCCAGTGGCTTCCCTGCAAGTTCTTTCAATTTTGTTTTCCTGCTACCACTACTATTCCCTTAGGAGCTTAAGTTTCCATCATACCCCCAAGGCATTGCCTCACTCCCATACTCAAAGCAGTGAGACAGCAAATGCCCTTCTCTACACAAATAGCTGTAGGCTGTAGTGTAGAAACCAACTGGTAAAAGAGTACAGAGCTAAACAGATTTAACATTTTGTGCAAACTGAAAAGAGTTGTGGTCCACAATAAGGGTTGTGTGGAAAACTGACCTTGTTAATAACGTTCTCTGACCCAATAGATTGCTTTTGGTAGCAATATCTTCTGCCTCGTGGGTCAGAACAAACAGTTACTCCCACACTGAATTCCAAACGCCCACCATGTTGGTTAACTATCCTATCTTATTGATACACCCAGGAACAAGGATTATCTAACACTTCCCCCCTTTTTTCCAGTTCCCATTTGTGTTTTCCTACACTGCACAGTATGACAAAGCCTTAGAGGCTTGCTAGAACTGTGTAATTGGCTGCTGTAAGCCCCCTCCCCACCAGGTAAGAAAACCGAGGGGTTAAAAAACCCAGGACATGCCAACCGCCATTTTTAAAAATCATTACTACTGCTACTAGGACTCACCTCCACACATGCCCTTAGCAGCGTGTGCCTGCCTGTAAGTACAAACTGCTGATTTAATGTTTTAAACATTGTTTAAATGAACCTGCAACACTGTTTAATGTAGTACTACATAGTGAATGGTTATGGTTAATACTCTGCATTGGTAGTAACCTGTAATATATTGTAGAAACTACTGTTATTCCAAGAGAACTTGTATTGTATAGTAACTTGTGCAAACAATATACTTTAACTGTCACCAGGCTGTTTAATTTCTTAGTGACTCTGTAGTGTCCATATATTGTTGTTTTATATTGTTTCTAGTTGCTAGTTTGGTTACTGTAAAAAGGAAGAGTGCATCATCCTAAAAAAGGGGAGTAAAAGGTTAGCAGCGTGTGTATAATTGGAAATGATAGTTGATGTACTGTCACAGAGTACGGTATAGATAAATTAAGGAGAAAAGCTCTGCTATATCTTGTAAAACAAGGATAGTGTCGCAGCTGTATAAGACATGTGGGTAAATTGTATCTAAATCAAACCGCAATGGCAGAGTGTGTGTAAAGACACAGTAAAGCACCCTTTTAAACCAGCCTGTGTTTCCTTTGGTTTGCCTAATAAATGCAAAGGCACCAATTAAACCAACCTGTGTTTCCTTTGGTTTGCCTACTAATTTTTAACAGTAAATGTCATCTGGATGATTATTAAGACATACTTTTAAGGCAATAGCATAGTGGTTAGTCCTGGACCGCTGGGTTTCATTACTGACACAGCGTGATAGTAGTAGCACTAGAAAACTAGCTAAATGTACAATCTGTACTTTTAAACATTAGATGTGAGAATTCTGTATAAAACGCTCTACCTAGGAAATGAGGAAATGTGCATTTCTTGTGCACTGTTAACTGCCATACGGACAGTAGCTGTATAATGTAGTATAGCCACTAATGTAACAGTATATAATCATTCTGTTCTTAATGCTATATTTTTCACAACGGACCCCAATTAATTTGTACCTGCACTGAATTTCTCCCATTAGTTACCTACTATTTGTCTTTTTTTATTTCAGTTCCCTTAAACAAGTTTTTTAAAACCCAGCCACCCAAGAATTACGGTCGTCTAGCCATGCATTGCCCCCTCTACAACCTGGGAAGATAGCAGCTTTTCTGCAGTGTATGTAACTTGATTGTTTTAGGAGCATAGTTAGCTCTTGATAACCTGTTTTTCTCTCAGACTTATATTGGCGGCACCCAGCTAAAAGCATCCCAACTAGACTTAAGGTCCCAGTAGCTTCCCTGTAAGTTCTTTCAATTTTGCTTTCCTACTACCACTACTTTCCCTTAGGAGCTTAGGTTTCCATCATAATTACCCCCAAGGCATCGCCTCACTCCCATAATCAAGGCAGTGAGACAGCAAATGCCCTTCTCTACACAAATAGCTGTAGGCTGTAATGTAGAAACCAACTGATAAAAGAGTACAGAGCTAAACAGATATAGCATTTTGTGCAAACTGAAAAGAGGTGTGGTCCACAGTAAGGGTTGTGTGGAAAACTGACCTTGTTAATAACGTTCTCTGACCCAATAGATTGTTTTTGGTAATGATATCTTCTGCCTCATTCTACTAGACAAAAGGAACTATTTTCTCAATTGGCAAAATAGGCACCAAAACATCCCCCAAAAACTCTGGGCAGGACTAAATACATTACTCCACCCCGGCAGACTGAGTACCCCAACACCAGCCACTGTAAACGATAGCACTGAAATCCCAGAAGCCTTTAACTGATTTTTCATAGAAACTATTTCAAAATTAATTCATCAACAACTCACAACATCTACTACTAGCAACTCCAAGCCTGCTACCAATATCAATACCACCTTCCAATTCAAACCTATTCCCACAGATTATGTAAAAAGGCTATTAGATAAACTCAAACCAACTAGCCTATCTGCCAACAACATCCTTGCCAAATACCTTTAAATTGCTGCTAATGAGATAGCCTATCCAATATCAATTCTCCTGAACAGATCAATAACAGAAAGCAAAATTCCAACAATCTGGAAAATAGCATATGTCACCCCAGTACACAAAGGTGGGACCTGTACAGACCTTATCAACTATCGCCCTATTGCCATATTATCCCCACTTGCCAAAGTATTATAAACATGTATCCACCAGCACCTTATGCAATGCCTACTAAAAAAACAACTTCTCACTCCTACCCAACACGGATTTAGACCAGTCCACAGTACAACAATTGCTATCCTTCACCAACCTAATCAACCAGAACCTGAATCTAGGCAAATTAACATCAGCCATATTTTTAGATCTATCAAAAGCCTTTGACATGGTCAACCATCCCAAACTTTTTGAGTCCCTCTCTGACCTTGGACTAGCCACTGTCTCACTAGCCTGGTTTCAAAATTACCTAATAGGTAGACAGCAAGCAGTCAGGTGGGATAACAAACTATCCACACTGCTCCCTATTACAACTGGAGTCCCACAAGGATCAATTTTAGGCCCTCTATTATTTTCCGTATTCATTAACGATCTCAACAGGATCACCCAAGATGCAACTGTCATAGAATATGCTGATGATTCAACACTAATCTGCTCAGCCACCAACCTCTTACACTCTTTTCCACTACCCAACAAGTCTTCAAAACCACTAAAGCTTGGTTTCTCAGTAAAAACCTGTTACTGAACCCCAAAAAGACCAAATTACTAATTTTCAAACCAAATAAATCCAACTTAGAAACTAATTCTTTCAGTATTATGTCT
>NC_056729.1:365208808-365233808 GCF_019279795.1 Protopterus annectens | reverse complement strand
GCATTTTGTTTCATTGTTTACTGGAAAAACTTCAAAACAATAAATTTAAAACACCCTCTAAAACTGTACTGTATTGTACAAGGAATATAATTTAATACAATCAGGAAGGTGTATGAAAGAGCATGTGCGTGTTTCGTGTGCAAGGGGACTGTGATTTGAAAACAGCCCAAACCCAAAGTTAATCTGCCACTGGCAAAATGTATTTTCTTTGAATGTGGGTTTCAATGCTGTTTCAGTGATTGTGAGTTTTCAAGGGCAGAGAAATTTGAATGCTAACTCTGTTCTCATTGTAAGGCTGCATTCCTTTGTTTAGCAGATATGATATCTATTAGTGTTTGAGCTGTAAAATGCAAAAGAAAACTTTTAAATGAAGTCCAAATCATCTCAGAAGTAAAGCAGTATGCACATTAGTGTTTATGGTACATGGGGTGAAATAGCCAAGTAATGGTTCATTGGAATGGCTGTGGGGGGGGGCTCCATTCGACCATGATTTTGTGAGGGGAGAAGGGCAGCAAACTCAAAGACCGCCTCGGCTGAATTATACCTCTCAACTGTCCAGATTTTTGCAGAATGAATAGATTTTGCTTCTTATTTTTCGTTTGTTCCTCATACAATTTGTGGTTTTCTGTCAAATCGTTTAGGAATGAAGTCACTAAATAATGACAGAAACTGAGTTTCAGACTTCATAACCTTCAGAAAAATGAATGCTAAAGCAAGATCTGTTATTCAGTCAACTGTCTCAGTTTATACAAGAGCAAGTTTTAGTACTATTTATATATTCCCCCCATATATTTGGCCTTGTCCAGATTTCCTGCATTAACAGGTTGAGAGGTACATGCAAATAAATTGCTTTATAGAATTAGGCATATAAGTCCCCAATTTTGGCTCAAAATGTTGCTCTTCCCCTCATAATCCCTCCATAAAATTACAATTTTGGAAGAAAACATAGAGGGTTTACAATTAATAAATAACTGTAATAATCAGTTATAGATTACTTTTATTTCAGAAATGCATGTAGATTCTTTTATTTTGTCAGCTGCTCAAGTTAGCAGTACTAATATTAAAAAGTGTCCCCTGTTTGACAGATTCCCAGCTGCATTGTGTAACTATTTTATATTTTTGTATCACATTTTTGGTCCATTTTTCATAAAATTGTATTTTTTTTTTGGAAAATTAGTGGCAAATCATTAAAGACTGACGTTAGAAAATAATGACAGACATTTCAGTTTCAGATTTCATACCCTTCAGAAAATTCATACTAATGCAATACCTACTATTCTATTATCTTTCTAAGTTTATAAGAGCAATATGTAAAAATTGCCCTTATTTTTGGGCCTTTGTCCCACTTCTATGTATGTTTTTTTCCAGATTTCTTGCTCTGAGGTTGAGAGGTATGACAAATGTGTTAGGGCCATTGCAGTCAGCCAGAGACATTTCAAATTGAGACATACTTGTTGCGCCCCACTCCACCATGTAGTGACTCTGAATGTGTCCAAGCAAGGCAAGGAGCAGTTATGCAGTGTAAATGTGCAGACTATCCCCCCATCCAAGATAGACACAAGTACTACAATGGCTTTTCATCTGCCCTTGATTTTGCAGAAAGTTCTGGTTTCTGTCATATTTTTATACTGCTGATTTATGCTTATTATTATTCAGAAAGTGCCTCTTGCTCTGTGTTTAAGTAGCAGTGCTTTAATGACCATCTGGTAAGCTTGTCTGAGATTGTAAGATGCCAGTAAGTTTTAATAAGCATACTGTTAAAGAATTGCCAACATTGAAAGTTGTTCTGTTGTTGCCATGCAGAGAATACTTACATAACTAGATAACATATAAGCCTTGGGTATTGAAATGCATATGACAGTATTTGTAATAAAGGACAGGATTACATTATTTTAAGACCTCATTACAGACTTTACCTGCAAACTAAACAGAATGCCAATCTATCATGTGTGGTCCATATCCTGTGCAGTAATACTTTAAGCAATGTATGTTGAGCTTGTTTCCTGTTTGCTTTTCATTTTTTACTTTGATCATGTTTTCTCCATGAAACAAGTAGATAGTTGTCAGGCAGCAGGTCTTTTTTTGGATAAGAAGCATTTTTTACAAGTGGGGGTATCACAGAGATTGCTACTTTCAGCATGTTACTTGGTACTCGATTTTCCAAGATGGTGGTCACCTGGTAAACTGCATCTAATCTGAGCTCCCTACCTCATCTAACTTTATACTAGTTTTATACATCTCAGAGCTTCGGGTTGTTCATAGGAACAAAGGATTTATCTACAGCTTCATAAAATCAACGCATTTTAGATCTTCAGATACTAAACAGAGATCAAATCAACCACTTATTTTATAACTGCTCTCAAAGTCTTATACTCACTGTGATCTAGAAGGCCTAATCTTAGCTGTAGCACATTGAAGACCACATGGCCAGACAGCAAAAATCTTCGAATGATCCTATTATAATGGAGACACAGACATCAAAAGCTAAGTCTTCTGTAATTTTTTCACCAGAAAAAGAGAATCTTTCCAAAAGACAAAAAACTAATAAACAGCAGATGGAACTCAATAAAAATATAACTAGCTCTAATGAGAATTCTGGCTTTCACATGGATGAACTACAACAGGCCTTACAACCCATTCACACAGCTATCCAGAACTTTTCGAACAGCTATCAACCATTGGCAAATCTGTGCTCAGATTGCTGAAAGAGTGGGCACTCTTGAACAAAAAACACAGTCTAATGAGCTTCAAATTCAAACTCTCACTGAAGATCTTTGTGCTAAATCAACAGTCATAACAGATCTACAAATGAAGATAACAGATTTAGAGGCAAGAAGTCGGAGAAACAATATTCTAATTAGAGGTATTCCTGAGAGTTATGACAACCAAAGCTTAATTATTACTGCAGAACAAATCTTTGAAACATTGCTACAACTTACTGATGAGAAAACTGAAATTACCATTGAAAGAGCCCACCAGTAGAAGTCAGGACCCACAGTTCCTCGCCAAGTCTATGTTAAACTACTCAACTATCAAGTAGTGCAAAAAATATTAACTGCAGCAAAAAAACATAAATCCTTTATGTGGAAAAATCATAAAATTTCCTTCTCACAAGATTTACCTTTATCTATCAAAGAAAGCAGACAAAAGTTAACTCCGTTTTGTGAAGATTTAATTAAAAAAGGCATCCGGTTTCAAATGCGATACCCCAACAATCTGATTTTCTACTATAATGAGGTGAGATACTCAGTTAACACTCAAATTGAAGCTAAAACAGCCTTTATTAAGGCTTTCAACAAAGCCCCAACCTACTGATTATATGTTGCTGTCAGCGACTCTTGCATGATGGTAGTAAATAGTTCTTTACTTGGCAATCACTGTTCTGTTTAGAAATACGTCTCCGAAAACATGATTATCAATGCTCAAAAGCAAAAGATGCTCCTACCTGCTATTGATGAATAGAGTAAAGGCCTTTTTGACTGTCAGCGCACACCTCGTGTTGGTAGGAACAGTCATCTTCTCATATTGTTTCAAATGGGTTCCATTAGGTTGGAACACCCTATTACTATCGTAGAATTAGCTGGTCAATACAAACGGCGCATAGTCCGCATGGCACAGGAAGAACACCGCCTTTTAGGCAAAAATGTGCTTAACCGGTGTCTCTCTTCTTTATGAGCAATATGCTCTTACCAGTTGTTAATAGAAATAGCAAAGGTATTATTAACTATCAGCACTTACTTCATGGAGGTAGGAACAGTTATCTTCCTATGTTGCTTCCAAGTGGGTTCCATTAGGTTGGAACACTCGGCTACCATCGCAGTATCAGCTGGTCAAGATAAACGGAACATTGTCCGAATATTACAGGAAGATCATCGCCTTTTAGGCAAAAGTGTGCAGATTATGCTCTGGTTGAAATCTTATAGAAGCAATTACTGAAATCCGGCTATCTAGACAGGTAATAAATAATATGAAACACATTGAGGTGCTGCATGCAGCTGAAGCTTTTTCGTCTACACACATATTACGCTAATAATAGAATAGATTCCAGGAAGCTGTTTACGGAGGATGATCATACCCGTACAAAGTCATAATAAGCTAAATAATATACACAACACGGGTTTTGTTAACCAGCTTCTCGACCTTGTTGTTATGGTGACTGTCGCTACTTAAATGGTGTTTGGAGCGGACACTCAGTTTTTTATTAAGGGACAACTTTCTAATGTTTTTGAACAATTTTCTAGTCTATTTGTGTATAGTTGTATTAAAACTGCAACTTATACGAAAGTGAACATTTTATGGACTTCTAGCTATGTTTTTCCTTACCAGTTGAATACTATAGTGTTATATGTCATGTTATACAAAGTTTGCAAAATAACTTCATGTATAGGTTGCCCTGCTAAGGGTTTATTCATGTTTAGCTAATAATTTTTTAAGTTACTTTTTCTAACAGTTCACTAGCCACATACTGTCTCATTATTTGAGTACTGTAGCCTACATTTTTAATCCTGTGGAGATGCTAATAACAGGGATATATCCTAAGGTAATTAATACAATGTATCTTATTTACTACTTTCTAAGATGCATAGCTGCCTTTAGATTAGTTTTTAGCGATTATCTCTAAGTCCAAGGAATGTAATGCAATTACGCTAAGAGTACAAGGTTCTAAGGCTGAGGGAAATGGCTTTTTCCCATGCAATCATACAGAGTCAAATGACATGTGGCTGTGGCTTGTTAGTTAAACTGTGGGCTATCAATTGATTTACTCAGTTAATATGATGGGTTTTCCCTTTTCCTTTTTTTTTTTTTTTTTCTAAATGGCGGTTGTGATCTGATATTATAGGAGTTAGTGGTTGGTTGGTGTAAGGCTACTCTACACAAATGTATATATATTCTCCGCAATGGCTAAGATAAATTGACATCTGAAGTAAGTAGAAATGTTTTAATGCATATGCACCAGTATTTAAAACTTTGTTTACAGTAAATGAGTTATCTAAAATTCATGTGTAGCTTTGGACTCCCGAGGATATACGTTTCTGTATAGGCATGAAGATTCATTCTCAATATCTATTGTTCTAAATACAGAAGCGTGTTGTAAGATATTCAAATCATATTCACACTAGTCCTAATTATGGAAGCTCAGAGGATGTTTGGTGCAAGTGCTATAGGTTTGACGCTCTTTTGGAAGAGCTATACTTTGTACATATGTATAGAAGAGTTTTCGTTTTTGTTAGTATGTCTATATGCTTCTTCTTACAAGGAGTATGGGTGGTTAGGCACTGGGGTTAGTCAGAAGAAGTTATGGGCTACCTTTTTCCGCATTGTTAATTTCTTTGTAAAGACAGTGTCAATGATGTATTGTACTCTTTTCTTTCCCTTACGCCCAAAGGTTACTCCCCCTAAACAAACCAAATCACATAGAGTTATAAATAACATTACAATAACATTCTCTCACTCTTATAATATTGCATTATATCTAACTAAACTAAGGAATTCAGTAGCTGGTATATAGATTGCTGGAATGTTAAAGGTCTACAAAAGGCTATGAAAAAGAACTTAATACTACACCTTTTTTACAAATCCCAGGCTAATATTTGCTTCCTACAAGAGACGCACTTATCAAAGGAGGGATGGGAAAAAACATCCAATCGAAAATGGATTAGGACCATAATAGCGGGTGGTGATAGCTCAAACTCTAAGGGTGTAGCAATTATAATAAAAAAACAGTTCCAAGGTGCTATAAACGAATTCAAATCTGATAATTATGGTAGGTGGTGCTACTTTACCTCCATATTACCAGACTTTACCAAACCAGTTTTATTTTTGAACTTATATGGTCCATGTACTCAACAACATAATTTTATCCTAGAGATATATAACATTCTTAGCCTATTTCCAAATCACCTTTATATATTAGGAGGGGATTGGAATGCAGTGATAAACCCCAGATTAGATCGCACTAGTAACTCACCCTCATATAACTCTCAAGCTTCCATAGCCCTTGAAGAACTAATGTTCGATTTTAATCTCATGGACACTATTGTCTTCAGTACGGACTCATCCAAGGACAGCATGTACACTTTTTACTCTTATTGCCATAAATCTTGGTCACGTTTAGATTTCTTCTTAATTTCTAATTTTTTCTCCAAATTTAAGAACACACTAAGATGCGAGCCTAGGCTTCTATCTGATCATGCAAAATCTCCTTAAGATTATCTTCACATCTGTTACCTCTCCATATGAACTGGTCCCTTAACAGTAACCTTCTAAAATATAAGGAGATTATAAATAGAATCAATAATTCATTGTCTGAATTATCTGCTAACTTTGAAAACTCTCAAATCGCTGGATATACAATGGGCTGCTTGCAAGGCTGAATTAAGAGGATATTTGATTAGTAAAGCCTCTTTCTTTAACAAGCTTAACAAAGAAAAAGAAACAAATCTAACTCTAAAACTAACTTCCTTGGAAAGAAAACTTAAAATTCATCCTGACCTTAAGTTGGAGAAACTGATTAATTCAACACATAAAGAACTACTCGAGCTACATTTACATAATTACTCACTGCAGGAACAAAAACAAATTGCAACTTACTCTGAATGGGCACAAATCCCATCTAGAACTCTTTCTAGAATACTCAAAAATAATAATGGAGCTCCTACAATTTCTATACTGCAATACAAAGGGGAAATATATAAATCAGACTCTGATATAATCCAACTATTTCATGACATGTATACGGATATTTATAGCACGAATAAACTCAATCCCTCTAACTCACAGTTGGAGACATTTCTCAATTCCATCACCTTTCCATCTCTTGACCCTAATCAAATATCCCTCCTGTCAGCTCCACTTAATATTCAAGAGATTCAAACTGCCATCAACAAGCTAAAAATAGGCAAATCCCCCGGTCCGGATGGCTTCACCACTAACTTTTTCAAAACCTTTAGTTCAAAAATTGCCCCTATTCTTCTAAAAGTCTTTAACTTCATTATAAAAAATGGAATTACTGACATACATTGGAATAACTCAAAAACAATTTTATTACTTAAAAATAACAAAGAAAAACAGACCCACATAATTACAGACCTATTTCACTTATAAATGTTGATATCAAAATTTTTCGCTATCTTAGCTAACAGACTCAAACAGGTACTACCATATATAGTTTCACGGACCAAGCTGGGTTTATGTCTAATAGACATACATGGGATAATACACTAACAATGGACGCTCTCATGCAGTTCTCTAAAAAGAGAAAAATCCGTTATATGCCCTGACCTTAGATTGCTAAAGCTTTCGATAGAGTAAACTGGGACTTTCTGTTCTCTACGCTATCACATTTCAATATTCCTACGATCTTTTCAGATATGATCAGAATTCTTTATTCAAACTCATACACCTATTTATATATAAATAAAAGAAGATCTAAACCAATCCGGATCACTAATGGTACAAGACAAGGCTGTCCACTCTCTCCCTTCCTCTTTAATCTATTTATTGAACCATTCTTTCTATACATTATCCAAAATACCCACCATAATATACCCAAAACTCTTAACATACAAGTAGCACTGTCAGCCTTTGCAGATGATTTAAACCTTTACTTCCAATTTCCGAATACAGATCTGCCAAAAATTTTAAAAGCAATAAGTGCCTTTTCCAAGGCCTCTGATTATCAAGTTAACAATAAAAAGTCCCATATTCTTCCAATAAATCCTGAAGCTCATAAACCTTTCTTTTTCCCTGAATCTACCTTTCATATCTCATTTGAACTTAAATATCTCGGCATTAATTTTGAACATAATCAAGCATCTATGCTTCAAAACAATCTGTTAAGATCATGGTCTGTCATATGTCAAGACTTACAAAGATGGAAGTTATTGAACCTATCATTTCTTTCAAAGGTAGCTATTGTGAAAATGAACATCTTACCCAGACTCCTTTATCAATTTAGTGCGACAAATGTAATTATATCAAACAATCTTTTTTCTCAGTTTGATAAAACTATAGTAAAATTTCTTTGGTTTCCTAAGAATGTTAGGATCTCCTTCTCCAAATTAAGTCTACCTAAGGAGAAAGGTGGGGTGGGCCTTCCAAATCTTCTTCTTTATTACATGATTATATGCTCTAATAAACTATGGTCCATTGCTAGTATGAATAGCAAAGCTCAAGCCCACTATCCAGCGTGGTTAAAGATTTGGCACAGACATATTCTCACTAATAAAATTAATCCTAAAGCTATTCCTTTTCTTTCACACACTTCTCTAAATAGATTAAAATTATTCCCCATATTGAAATTCAAAATAAAACTTTTTCAAAAGTTGATTAAGGACATTAATCTGCAACTTATTCTTCCTCTTCTTCAACCATTACACCTTAACCCAAACCTTAAAATCAACAACAAGATGATAGATCTTACTGAATTTCCTCTCATTAAAGACCTTGGAGTTTGGGATATTATCAAACATAGAAATCTGTCGCTTGCTGAGTTACGACTAACCCTTAAGGTCAACAATAAGTATACGGTTATTCTCCGTCAACTTAGAGAACTTTTAACCAAATTTAGTAACTCTTTCCCTGAATCACAGGCAATTGATAAACTAAACTTAATCATTACCACAGTCTCTAACAAAAATAAAACAATCTCCTCGTCATACAAATTATTATTTCCTTTACTTCATGAAGGAAAATGTCTTTTCTCCAAATACTGGGATAACCAAAACTCTCTCATTACAGAGGACCAAAAATTACTAGCCATAAAAACTAGTATAGAACTATCACCCTTCAAAAAACTTTTATACACTCAATTGATGTTAAATAACAACTCCTATTTTACCCCTGTAAAAATTAACCAATTTAATTCCAATAGCTCTCCTTTTTGTACATGCTGTCCTGGCGTGAGAGCTGACTTATTACATATTATGTGGCACTGCAACAACTCCCATAAATTATGGTGCTCCCTCAAAGTGCGTCTCAAAAAAATGGGTTACTACAATTCCACCCTCTCATGGGAAACGGCTATCCTAAACATTCCCCCTCCTAGTATGCCTAAATTACATCTTCATATTCTAATAACGCTGTGTTCTCTCATAAAACTTTACATCACCTATAATTGGTTAGATCGTACCAAATTATGTTGGAGGGGATTTAAAGATATGGCTATCAAATATATTTCTGCCCAGAAGTTCATCATAAATGGACCTAAGAAAAGAGTTTACTTCAGTAAACTTTGGAAAAGCCTGTTTGAAGTAATTCTATGTGATTAAATTATGATGAGTGTATCAATTTACTTTACATACTTTTTTGTTATTCCTTTTTATCCTTGTCTGTAGAGTCTGTATATCATAAAGCAAGTTTCAAGTGAGGATGCTAATATTTAGTCTTATAACTAGTGACACTGTGTAAATTCTGTTATGGTAGCTTTGTAAATATTGGTTTTTTTTAGGTTATTGTTGTTAGTTAGGGTACTATGCATACCTCAATATATACTACTCCTTTCCTCCGTTCAACATATTAGACTTTCATGTTTATTTTTTTTTCTCCGAACAATGATGTAAGCCACTCTGTATGTAATATTTGTTTTTTCTCATTGTTTGTACCACTACATGTATGCATGGTTTATATTATAAAATAAAAAAAAATATTTGAGGAAAAAAAAGAAAAAAAAAAAGCATGTTACTTGGTACTTTAATAAAGCTGAATATAAATTATAATTAGAACTGGAGTACAAGAAGAAGTGATTTGAGTTGAGTGCTGCTTGTTTTTCTTATACTTGATTTTGACTAGCATTCCAGTAATGTATTTAAAAAGTAATTTATTTTTTCATGCCTCACATCCTTTTTGTTTCCATCTAGATATTAAGTAAGTTGTCATGCAGCCGATGGATTGAAATATGTTTCTTCTTCTACACTTCATTTTGTCTTGATTGGACTCTCATAATGATGGTTTGGCACCCAGGGCAGAGTATTTAATTAAAGTTAAAGTTTTTGTGGTTTTGAGAATAGCTCCTCCCCTTTCTAGTTGGCCACACCCATTCCCATTGCCCCCATCCATTCAGCTGTGTCCTGCAGCCTCCCTTTGATTTGAAGTCACCAGCCACCAATGGAAATCACTGAGGATTACAGTCACTAATTAATATAAGACATTTGACTTTCAGACTTGCCCATCAGAGAAAAGCATACTAATCCAAAGTATTCTAGCAAGTAAGTACCTAAAGGCAGTATCAGCCCTGATTTTTATTCTGGATCTCTTTTTTTTTTTGCTTTCTCCTTGACTCTTGAGCTAAGATATTAAGAGGTATTTTTTGAGGGGGATTGTAGATGGGGGACAATACATTGTGACATTAGTGAGAATATAAAGTCCTCTGTGGCAGTTATTTATATTTATTCATTACTTCATTTAATCACAATCAGATATCTGTGTTATACATGTAATTGGCTGCAACTGATGGTGGCATATCTATGTGTGTGTGTGTGTGTGTGTGTGTGTGTGTGTGTGTGTGTGTGTGTGTGTGTGTGTATGTGTGTATGTGTGTGAGTGTGTGTGTGTGTGTGTTTTTTTGTGTGTGTATGGGGGGAGTTAGATAATCTTCACTTTCCCTGATTTTGCAGAATGTCTCTAATGTTTTGCATTATTTTGGTTTGCTCCACATAAAATTTTGGGTTCTTTCTGGCAAATCAGTAATTATTCTTGACAATAAATAATGATATATACCTGAGTTTCAGACTTAACAACCTTCAAAAAAACATGCTGATGCAAAGCCTATACTAAGCTTCTAAGCATATAAAAACAGTACTTGCCAATAATTTTGCTCCTTCGTCCACCATTATTTTTAACTTTCTCTTTGATTCTTGAGACAAGAGGTTAAGATGTATGTGTGCCATGTGTGTTTGTTTGTGTGTGGATGGGTGAGGTGTATAGCAGTAAGCAACCACTTCTCCCTGATTCTTGAAGCTGTTAACCTTTTCTACTACTTCCCTTCTATCTCAGTTTTCTGCTTCTTCTGATTTCCCTCATCTGGTGACATTACAAATGTTTTATCTGCACTCAGTTTTGCATTCCATTCCATTCCCCTATCCTTTGCTGAAGTTCTTCAACAGTGTCTGTTTGTAATGCCACATAATCTGCATGAAGCTTAATTGATCTCTCCCATCTGTCTTGTTTGCTAATATAGTCCATCACCGGTATGAACAGTGGTGGACTTACAGCTGATGTTTTGCTACTAACAAGTCAAGCTATTTTTAATCGCAACAAGACTTGTTGTTTTTGGTACAAAGAACTTGAAGCTGTTTTTATTTGCAAAAGTGAAAACATTTTTTTACTACTGTTTGGTGCTTAATTTACAAATATTTCTTTCTAATACTGCTTGGTGTTTTAGCTTAGTTCAAATAGCTCAAAAGGATATTCTTTCCTATATTTTCTAGTTGTTTGGACCTGAATAGTTGGACCCTGTCCACTATTTAATGGTTCAAGCTAACTAAACTTCAAGGTGCTCACACTGCTTCATTTCTAAGCTTAGATGTCCAAGATTGTTTCCCCTGACTGCAACTCAAAAATGCACTGTATGATGATTGCAACCATGTCCACATAATTCCCAAAATCATGGGGAAGACAAGCATTTCATACAATTAGAAAAGTGCTTGCTGGTTACTTGGTTCACCTAGAGATTGTTGTGTTTTTTACTGCCAAATATGCACACTGGCTGTTTACATATTTCTAAAGCTTACATTCCCCACAGAGTTGTCTGAAGATAGACTACACCCATATATGGAATGCACAGCCACCAAAATATATCCCTCTCCTGAGAGGTATGCACACCATTTGTCTTCTCTTCCTAACCCCCCACCCAGAATTCCTCCACAAAGTACTTCAACTAATCTTTGAACTTGTACTGCCCAAGCCTCACAGAGGGAGTTATCCCTGGATCACTGACTCAATCTTTACATCTAGGCCGAGATGGAAGGAAGTGGTTATGAATGTAGTGAGTACAACATGTGTAGTGTGCTACAGCTGACCTACCTTTTACCAGAGTGTCAGTGAGCTGTTATCAGTGGAGAGTGACAGGCACATGGTGTTGAACCTGCTTTTGCATGAAAAATCAATCCTCACACAATGACACACAAGTACACAGACACACACACAGACAGACAGGCAGACACACACACACAGACGTACACGCGCACACACAGATATACAAATACACAGGCATACACAAAATATACAAATACAGAGGCACACAAGCACCCATACACATACAAACACACAGACACACGCACTCACAGACTGCCATGTACCTGCTTCCAGGCCACATAATACATATGCTCCTCTTGGGAGGGGGGGGGTTACACTGGCTCTCCCACTGTCATGCTTGTGTTCATCTGGCAGTCTCAATAGCTACATGTCACTGTGCCTCTAGTGCTGCAGCTGCTAGTACTATTACAAGCTTAGTAGGCTGTGTATTCATTTATGTCACAGCTTTGCCATGTTTAAATGCTAGTGCAGGCCATCCACAGCACACCCAGTAACATCTTTTACGGACAGGCCTTACAGGGAAAAACTCTGCACTTGAGGAAGGGGAACATACACTGCATGCACTGTATCTCCCTGAAAGATTTTAAGTGTTTAGTACCCATATTTGCTTATGCCTATGATTTCCATGCAGTACAGGCCAATGGGTTGCCTTTTGACTGCTTGTATTACTTGACTAGTACAACTCAAGTACATTGTTATATAAAATTAGAAAAATGAAAAGTTAATCAACAACCTTCCATGAGGTCTTAATGCAAACAATTACATGACTGTAAATCTATTTCCAAAATTATTGATAAAAGCATGGAACTACTTTTGTTTCTTCTACCTTATAACTTGTACTTGGTTGAGGATAACATAAGACAAGCATGCAGTTATGCCACCTTGTATCAGGGACAATTTCATTATGACTGGCAAGGAATACCAGTTTGTCTAAATAATTTCTAACCTACTGCACATACAGTATTGCATTGTCCTTCTGCAAAGTGTTTGTGCATGTCTGATGATGGTGGATAATGCCTGCCTATGGGCAAAATTTTGACAATCTGTTAGTGTTTTTTTTTACATATGGACTCTGAGAATTTTCATTTTTCTGTTAGATTGTTAATTTGATGCCAATGGAAAAACTATGTGACTGTAAACAGGAAGCTTTTTGTGCCAAACCTTTTGATTGCTTGGAGTGATAGGTGGTTGTTTGGCATTTTGCTGTTTGCTATGTTAACAGTTTTTTCAGCACATTTTGTTGTCAAGTACTACGTGTGTGGTCTGCTGTTAGAGATTGGAATTTACAGATAATGCACTGTTTTGGATTTTTGTGTTGCTCTGTTGTAATGTTTTTCTAGACATTGTAAGCATCTGGGGAAGTTCAGATGTTGCCTTATCAAACATTTCTGCCGCTGTTGGAGATGCTTTTACTACAGGTAAAATATGGAAAAACATTCTGGCAGCAGTATTATGAGGACCTGGGATGGTTTGATCTCCTCATTGACCCCGACCCTTATGTGACCTAGTCCATGTGAGGCCAAGAAGGGAGGCAGACATGGTGATCAAGGAGGGGCAGTGGAGTCCCCATATGGTCAGATGTGGGAGTCAAACATAAGGGGTAAAAAAGAATAAAAAAAAATATATATATATATATATATATATATATATATATATATATATATATATATATATATATATATATATATATATATATATATATATATATATATATATATATATATATATATAGACAGACACACACACACACACACACACACACACACACACACACACACACACACACACACACTGCTAAAAAGGTAAATTTGATGATTGACTATGACTACAGAATTACCATTTATGTGCCATTTGGGACAGAATTGTATGATGGCATCACCATCTTTCATGCTGGATTCATACTTCTCTTGTCTTGGATTTATACTTGATAAACTGTAAATCTGGACCCACAATACTTAAGTATGACAGCGCTTCAAGGAAAAGTTTGCCAGATTATCTATATGACATATCTGATAGCTATCAAAAATCATTTACCAAATGTTCAGAAAGCTCATCTTACTGTAACTCTTCATTAGATACAGTTCTGTTACTGTATGCATCTGCCTAAAAATGATGATTTCAGAAACACTGTGCAAATAACATTTCTAGACTAAACAAGGCAAAGCCAACCAAAATTCGTGAGATGTATGTCCCATGGATAGCATGTCAATAAATGGAGCCTCAAATACTGAAAACTAAAAAACTTAGGGTCTTTTAGATAGTAAAAATAGTTAGAAAGCACATATGCTGTCCTTCATCATTAGTTACAGGCTGCAACTCATGTTCTTAGTCCTCAGAATTCATACCACTCAGAAAACATGGCACTGGTGGTGTGTACTTCTTTCTGAAGGTTAATGTCACTGCTGATGTGGAAAAAAAATGCAGTTTAGAAGGAAACTGACACAGAAGGAGATTGCTTATAAGGTGGGATTCTACTAATGAAAAACTGGATTCAAAACTGGCAAGAATACAAGTAGATATTTACTAGATTAATAGTAACCTCGTAACACCAGCATTTACCAATAATTTGGGATGAAACATTCAAAATAATTACATTCATTGAGACATATCTCATGAATTTTGTCATTCAGTTTGCTCATCTTTGCCTCAAAGCCTAATTTCACAGAATTTGCTTGAACTTACACTTTGGGAAATAGTTGTGCTACAGTGAGTGTGTAGTTCATGAAACTATGTTCCAGAGATTTAAGCCTTAAAATATTGGGATAAAAGATCACAAATAAGTCATAAGTAAACATTTGCCAACTCTGACAATAATTTGCAGCCTTGGCAATTATAAAAAAATGAACTGAAAACAAAGAAAGAACTAAATTTAAACAATAAAAAACTTTCTTGCTAGGCAAACATAGGATCAGAGCTGAATGTAGTATTAAGAGCTTTTGTTCTTTATTTAGTAAATAGGACTTCTTCAGAATACTGCAACTATGAACAAAGTACTCAAATATATAACTCGAGGCAAACAGGTTGTAAAATAGTGTTGTGCATAAAAAAACAGCAGGTCCCAATAGTAATGTAAAGGTAAGTTTAAAAAAAACACATGGTTGCAAAGTAAGCCAGACAATAAGACTACATCTAGTAATAAAACTGATCCAAGTAAAAACAGGGGAACAAGTAACACGAGTGTTAATTATCAAGCTCTGTGGCTAGCTCTGCCACTTCAGTACACACTTAATGTTAAGATTTTCATTTAATCCTGGGCTTGCATCTACGTGTAACTGCAACTGCCATACCAACTCTCTGACTTCCAAAAAAGTATCACCACCTCCCAAAAACAAATTTACACATCCCAGAATAAAAAAAAATAGGAATTTGTGAAAACCAAGATAATACTGGCTATTTTAGTTAAAGCATTTTTTAGATCTTTATTTGTAATGGCTGCACAATGTTCCTTAACATGGCTAGACAGCTTTCTAGAAGTCTTGCCAACATAGAAATAAGAACAGTGTGAACACATAAACTACATTCAATGTGTAACAGTCAAACCCTGGGATTCATGAAGCTCAGTGCAAGGCCGGCATAAGGCTTGCTCCGGCCCTGCGGCATATATATGGAGTAGTCATGCCATATGCATATTAATGAAGGCATGCAGCCGCCACAGCCACGTGCATAGGAAACGTGCGTGAGTGCATGAGGCGTAACAAAGTTGCGCATGGAGGCGTGTCAGTGTCGGCTGTCGATGAGCAACCTAAACTGCTGAATATTATATTCCGCCTGCAATAGTAATCACACCTATCAGTGTCCGTGGATACTGAAACATATGCAAAGCATGCAAGACAGTCCCTGCGAACAGAAAATGAAGAAGCAAACACAAATGCACTGTAGGGAATAACGGGTCCCTACCCTTGAACAAATTACATGAAAACCGTGTGCCCGTAGTCCAACGTAGTGTTGATAGCTATACCATGTGGAAGTGAAACGTATCATATGTTAGCACGCCGCCAGTAGGTACATCCAGCCCAATGGAGAGGGTCACCAGCTGACCCATAATGTGAGGGAGGGTACATAGCTGTGCAGATGTGTCCATAACAAAATACACGAGGAGAAATGTAGATATATGTAATGACTGTATGTCTGAATCATATCCCACAAGGCATGTAATAGTCACATACAAAAGGTATGTCCATATTTCACATACCAAATGTGATAGGAAATAGCATACGCATGTAAACGAAACAGAAGGAGCATATAAACAGCTATAACAATAAGGACACATGTAGGCTGAAAGGAATAGTATTATCCGTACCATCGACTAAGATTACCACCTGTCCCACTTTGCAAGCGACAGTCCCTCTGTGGGCAGATGTGTCCTGACACAAACTTGTAAAAATGGCAAATGTCCAGAGAATATAGGACATAATTATTCCGTAGACGTCATGAAATAGTTGCATTAAACATTTTTTATTGAACGTATATTATATGAATGTCATAAGAAACAGAATAAGACACTGAAATGCTGCAAGAATAAGCTTAGATATAGGCAAGAATTGTAAGTTCTATCTGCCGAACTGACCGTGGGTATGTGTCAGCCTGTAAAATATGCTGTGTTCACCGCAAATGTCACACTGTGGCCAATTGAAAAGGTGGAAACACAACCGTTGACTGTGGGGAGGAATTGTCCACAACAGTCGGACATGTGTAAGGAATAGCTTGGACATAGGAAAAAGTGCCATTCTACCAATGAGTACAACAGGCTGGCAAAATCCAGAAGTCAGCGGTATAATCCGAACGTGTATGTGACACAGTCGAACGGGTAGTACCCGGATATACCAACCAAGTAATGAAAGTGAAGTATGGGTGTGTACCTATGTGCGTGAGGTATAGCATGTGGAAAGCAAACATGGCAGGGTAGTCCACACAACCATAAAGGTACCTGAGTCATGTAGGGTAATCAATGTGTTACTCTGGCCGTGTCATGGGCCAACAACCAAAGTAGTGCTCTATGGGGTGTGATGAATTTGCATGTGAGGGGTGGGTGGTTAATGGTAAAATCCTCAAAGGCGATACTGTGTCATATGCAGAAAAGGTGAACCAGAGGTGTACAAGGGGGCAGCGGGTGAAGTGGAAAGAAACACAACCACATGTAGAAACAGCTGTAAGACAAGCAGACAGGCCATAGTGTAGAACACAATCCCACAAATATATGAATATGGAAATGTGCGAGACAAATGTATAGATATGTCACCATCACATACCCACAGATGGGTCCTGATGGAACTGGCCATAACAAACACAACACACCTGGATGCATAATGGCCTACCCAGCATACCCTCCACACCACACAACCTGCCTCCATACCAGAACGTCCACCAAATCCAGCCGTACTTGGTCCACTGGTTCGTTGCAGACACAGCTACACACAGTGGCCCCTACACATATGTAGTCGGTATTGTCACCCTAGGCAGTGTCAAGATTGCAAACCATGTATCCCCTGCATGTAAAACCCCCTGCACATTTTCGTAAAGCCACAAATATCTTTGGTATCTGACTTGTTTTGGACTTGTCCAATTTTTGGGATATCCCTCATGGGAATAACCAACCTGTGTAAATAGTAGAATGGGTATGACAACATGATGTCCAATCCTGTAGATATCTGGACACAAGTCAGAACGTGCAGTGGAGGTCCATGACACTGTCCAGTCCTAAGTGGGCATGCATAACCTACCACCCAGGATAAAATACCTTCCCGTGATGCACGTGTCCCGACATGAATAGGAGGGAGAATATAATGCACACATTCGCATAGTGGCAAACGGCATGAGGGTGAGGAAGACACTGACATAAACAGGTTAACCCTGATCAAGTGTGAGGGACACTGACTGTGTGCAGGCATGACCAACCATACCTGTCAACCTGTGAGAGCAAGATATCTAGACAGAGCCGTGAATACAAGTGAGACAAAGGTCCAAAAACAGGGACAATTTGTAAAGACAGCTCTTAGAAATATAGAAATATGATAGAATAACAGTTTGCACATTGGCATTAATGTCCAGAGTATGAAGTCTGAAACTCAACTGTCTGTCAGCACGTTCTGACTGCAGTCTTTAATGCTGAGCTACTGCTGTGCCAGAACACAACAGCGTATTACAGAGGTCCGTAACATACCACTCAACTGTCCAGATATTTGCAGAATGACCAGAGGTTTGCCTCATATTGTTGTTGTGTGCCTCCGACAATCTGCACCAGTCTGGTAAATAGCTGAGGATTGATGTCACTAAATAATGAGAAATATCTTGAGTTTAAGACTCCACATCCTTCAGAAAAGTCATGCTAATGCAAAACCTAGTATTCTATCAACGTTCTAAGCTTGTAAGAGCAATCGTTAAAATGTGTCCCTATTTGTCCCCCCATCGTGTAGGTTTTGTGCAGATTTGGTGCTCTAAGAGGTTGAGAGGTATGGTCCATACATATTTACAGTAACAACCCTTCACATTTGTGTAATGTACAACTGCATACCTGTAGTCACTTCATGTCCAAAATAATAATCCCCGTATGACTGTATACAGGTAGTAGTCAAATGTGAATGGGAACACCTCTCACCGTGTAGTATGGACTGTAACAACCCCACCAATAATATGTATTGCCAACAGAATAAGCTGCTGACAGGTGCCCAAACACCTGTGTCTATAAACACAGGTAAAAATTCATAATAGGGAGAAACTCCCTGTCCATATGCTTCGTCTGACATTTGAACTCGGCCAGGGAAGTTCCGTTCACCAGGCAGACAAGCCTAAACCCAGATCACTACATGAACACCCTGACAATCAAAGACCTGTATGTGCCAGGACTATATGCCTTGGTGTTCTGCATATCCTTGGAGTGATTAACAATGCAGCTGGGGTCCACAGCAGTAGGCAATAGGGAATGTGTAATATGTAGTACTGCATTTTTCCCAGCAGGAGAATGGATGCCTGTGTTGTAGGTGAAGCGGTGAGGCATATGTTGATGTAGCTAAGTACTGTGGGTATGCATATCAATGAGGCAGAACACCAATAGAATAATGGTTCCGGCATCCGGCCAACGTGAATGCAGTCCCGGTTGACCTACGACCACTGCACATATAACTTTGAAGTGTAATGAATGCGTTCATGCTGTACACACATTTAAATATGTAAAGGTGAATGTGTGTTTCGCAGCAGCCCGTAAACTGGAATAAGATATGTAATTGTTACGGTCAGAATTATGAAAGGCCACGTAAGCACAAATATCTATGAAACATATGTAACCCACAATAAGGATATGCAAGTACGCCTGCGCGTGTATAATCCACTCACAGCATAGCAAATTAATGCTGTTTTCTCCACGTTATATGTACATGGCTCATACCTGTTAACCCCGTAAAGTACGAAACCTGACAAAGCCATGAAAACAACTGGTACAAATAGGGATAATCCCCAGATATTGCCCTAACAAACATAGAAAGTGGATAGAATAGCAGATGTGTCACTAGCATGGATTCTCTGAAGGGTATGAAGTTGTAACCTGAAATGTTTGTCATTATTTACCAATGTCAGTCTTTAATGATATGTCACTAAATTGCCAGATAGACAAAAGGTTATGAAAAATGGACCAAAGATAAGAGGCAAATAGCTGTACATGCAGCGAAAATCTGTACAGTTGAAAGGTATGATATGGATATGGATATATATATATATATATATATATATATATATATATATATATATATATATATACACACATATATCCACAGACTTAAACCAAAGCAAATTATGAAATGAGGAATGTACAGACATATGTATATATGTATATATATATATATATATATATATATATATATATATATATATATATATATCTATACACACACGATACATGAATAGATATATACACAACAAACATATGTCCCTGTACATATAACACATGTACATAAATAGGTCACGGTATAGCTATTATGGATAGACAGACAGACATGCATGAAAGGTGAATACACTGCTGCTTTCCAAACCATTGCCCGGAAAGTACCAGTGTGACAGGGCCTGCAAGTTCTGCACGTTAAACATGAATATAGGTGTCCTTTGCAGGACCCCAAAAATTGATCCTGCATTTAAGTGCAAACCATCATTGATGCAAAAGACGTCACAGCTGCAACTACAATATAGCTGTACATGCAAGAGTAGCAGGTGCAAGGGTAATAACACATGGGTCGATAGAATGTATGACGTACGACCTGATATCCGGAGAGTGGGGAGTGCTCAGAAGTGTCTTCACACTTTATTATCGCTCACATTAAACATGTCTAATGGGTACTGTGGAGGGGTGTCAGGTATGGGAATCATGGGTATTCAGAAATCGGCCTGGGTGTTGGTTGGCACAGATCTATTAGGTACACCCCATGGGAGTGACAAATATACCTATATGGGTATAGAACACGCCTATATTCTCCAAAAAGGTGCAACCCATCTACTGGATATTGTGTAAACCATTGGGGGAAGACATAGGGACCTATATCAGTGTCATGTAGGCGATTATCATGGATGGACATGCGTACGACCAAGATGGTAACCATATCTGCCAAACTTTCAGAATAAGACAGCTGGACTAAGGCATAGTACATGAAATACAAATAGGGACTATATTAAATATACCCCAGACAAAGTCAGAACGTTGATAGAATAATGGCGTAGTCAGGAATACGAATGTTATGAGAGTTAGTAATCATGAAATAGAAATGTCAGTCATGATTACCTAACCGCACAGTCCATCATGCCTTGCCAGCAATCTACCAGAAAGGCACATTATCATGACAAATGTAACAGAATCATAGGTCAAACCTCGGGGAATTTACCCATAATGTGTACAGGTGAGAGGTATGAAGGTAACCCATCCTAAATAAATGTACAGAACTAGTGATACTAGGTGGACAGGTGAGAAAAAAGACATCAGGACAAATGACAAAACATGTACAAGTCAAAAGCATGCATTTCGACAAATGTGAATGACAACGTATGCCCTGTGAAAGTCAATGTGGAAGGTTAATAGACTCAAAAGACATGTGTCCCTCAGGGTGTCATGCAGTGTCACCAATACAGTGTCCAGTCCCCCATACTCGTACGTGAGCTCTGCCACTGACAGAAAGCGCAAATACTGGTGTGCACATAAGGTACATGATAGAATAATTAGTGTGGATAAGCACCTGTTAGCCTGTGCGAGGAATACAACCCACTGGGTGGGTGTGTCCTGCAATGGGAATGTAATGGCATCTGGCCTGTGATGGCACCATATATTGTGTGCATTGGTGTTAAAAAATTGATATCCTGTATCAGAAACATACCTCACAACTTTACAGAGTCTCGCAGAATGTGCAGATGTTTGCCTCATATGTTTGGTGTGTTCCTCTTACAATCTGTACCTGTCTGGCAAATACCTGAGAACTGAAGTCATTAAATAATGACAAACATTTGAGTTTAAGACCCCAAATCCTTCAGAAAAGTCATACTAATGCAAAACCTATTATATTGTCAACTATCTACGTTTGTAAGAGCAATATTTAAAATCTGCCCCTATTTGTCCCCCCATCATGTTAGGCTTTGTAAAGATGTTTTGCTCTAGGAGGTTGAGAGGTATGATCAGAAACAGATACATGTCTGAGGAAACAGCATTATCGACTGCAAGATAACTCAGAAGGTATGAAAAGCACTGTAGTAGGAAGTTCAGTATTGGCCGCAGGTATGTGCTGACATGTCAAATGACACAGCAGTCTACATGAAGTACCTATAGGGCTGTCACCTTTACCAATGATGACAGTGGGACATACCCACAGCCATGCATACACCAAAACTAGACATAGCACACAGCAAAGCCTAGGCCATGATACATGAAGCCTCCAGCGTGTATGGATTGAGTGAGAGTACAGCAAGGAAAGATGACTGCCTGGCTATTCAGCAAACACCCGTAGGGGCATGCAGGACTGCCCGTAACATGAACATTGCACAGACAATGTTGAGATTTGCAACATACCCCATTTGTATGTGAATGCTATGCAAATGATGTAAATACGCGATACATGAAACAGTAAGCTGTCCATGCAAGAGCAGAGTTATATGCAGAAATGTACCCGGATGTTAGGCAACTAATGTTCTACACATTGCTAAACGGAGCAATGACAGCTGCAAATACAGTATGAATACAGTCGAAGAAGCATGCCGATGTCCAAGTCCAAGGCCAGTGGCAGCTTTGTCCATTGGATATCAATAAAACAGTAGCTGTCCTCCCCCGATCTCCAGTGTGGAAGCGTAGTGCAGCGCCACGAGAACGCGCTGCATTTCAAAACAAGTCAAATATGTATAATATACATACAAAATGTAGGTTTAGTTAGATGTTAGTACGCCATGCAGATGAATGGCAAGCTGGAGACAACATGGCTACTGCGTACTGGTTGTTATGTGTGGAAGCGCTCTGTCAGAGATGTAACGAAGCATTAGTAGGCAATCTGATGCAAGTGAGACTGAGGACAGTGAATCACAACATGTCATGCCATATGGGCCAAGCCTCTACAGTGTAGTGTAGGATAAGGGGACTATTAGACTAGAAGATAGGTAACAACATGAGTGTGTATGTATAAAACACTGTAATCTCACCGGAGCAGTGTCACATGCTTGCTGTCAGTACTCAGTGGAAGAGGCGTGTTATGAGCTATCCTAGAGAACGTCAGGAGACTGATGGTGTACGCCATGGATACCACCGATGTGACCTGCAAACCTGCCCACAGTGTGTCTGCGCCTGTGTATGCCAGTAAGCCCGAGTAAGCATGTGTGCGTGCGTGTTAGCCCATGTGCACATGTGGAAGAATGAGTAAGCTAGTGTACGAATGTTGAAGCCCGTGTAATGTAGTGTATGCCGTGTATTCATTTGTAAGCATGTATACATGTGTACTACACACATCACATACATACTGCACACTCAGACACATATGCTGCCAATACTACACACATCAGTGAAATGGCACATGGATGGAGAATACATCATCAGAATTAACAGTGCTGTAAACTATGTTACATTGATGGTCATAGCTGCAATGCATCATGCCTGCTGATATATACCTGGAAGTAACACACTTTGTGTTAACAGCATGCTAACATCAATACAGTGGAATAAAGCCACCATTTGCATCAGCACCAGGTTAGTTTGATCCTGCATCAATGTTACACATCACAGGTGGTGGCACAGGTGACATCATATGCACAGGGTGTGGTGTTAAATTTCCAGAGCTGTCATTGAGCCATCCAATGTACACGTAGGTGTGTGTGTGTGAGGGACAACGGTTATTGCATGGCCCAATGGTGATGCAATGGGTTTGTGTATGTGATAGCTACAGCATGTGTCAGCCATATACAGGAGGTTGTGGTACAGCCGCAGACCATACCTGCATACACATACAGTCCTGGGATGTGGATAAATGTAGTCTGTAATGTTAACCTGAGTTGCATAGAATTGTCAGTTACTAGATATGGATATGAGCCATACTAACCATTGCTGACTGTTGTTGAGATGTGCACCATTCAAAGGTGCTATACTAACATTGTTTGTAATACCCAGCAACACAACCAGTCACTACACAAGTATAACCCACGATCACTACAGCACACAGTATGTGCACTATCACAGAGCCATAGCAGATGTACATACATCCAAGGTGATCATGTATAGATAATGCAGCACATTCAAGAATGATAATCCCAACATACATATCTATATGCAAAATATATATATATATATATATATATATATATATATATATATATATATAGATATATATAGATATATATATAGATATATATAGATATATATATATGTAGATAGATACATACACACACACACACACACACACACACACACACACACACACACACACACACACACACACACACACACACAACACACATGGCAGGGTTGGGAGCAGAACACAAACGTAATCACTGTACCACACGACAGCATTACGCAGTTACAGAAAGTGCTACTGTGATTAGTAGATCACAGGATTCACACAGGCATATGTCTAGCCTGCAGACAGCAGCATCAAAGGCAAAGATGCCGCACAGATGTTATGGAGAGTGAATGCTGTAAAAACAATGTACTGTTGTCATGCAGCTGGAAACACACACACGTAGCAGGGCTGGGAGTTGAACATACACCTAACTACCCTATCACACTACAGCATGACGTATTTACAAAATGCGCTACCAAGATTACTGAACACAGCAGTCCCAGAGGCATACATCTAGGTGCGTGTCATCATCCGCAAAAGCAAAGACGTTGGTAGGAAATATCTGTGGTGTGAGGTGTCTAAAAGCAAGACTGAGTCCCCAGGCGGACAGGAGCATGCGCGCAAACACACACACACACACACACACACACACACACACACACACACACACACACACTTGGCAGGGCTGGGAGTTGAACATACACCTAACTACCCTATCACACTACAGCATGATGCATTTATAGAACACGCTACCGAGATTACTAAACACAGCAGTCCCAGAGGCATACATCTAGGTGCGTGTCATCATCCACAAAAGCAAAGACGTCTGTAGGAAATATCTTTGGTGTGAGGCTTCTAAAAGCAATGCTGAGTCCCCAGGTGGATGGGAGCATGCGCGCAAACATGCACACTTGGCAGGGCTGGGAGTCGAACATACACCTAACTACCCTATTACACTACAGCATGATGCATTTACAGAACGTGCTACTGAAATTACTAAACATAGCAGCCCCAGAGGCATACATCTAGGTGCGTGTCATCATCCGCAAAGGCAAAGATGTCGGTAGGAAATATCTGTGGTGTGAGGCGTCTAAAAGCAAGACTGAGTCCCCAGGCAGATGGGAGCATGCATGCAAACACACACACACACACACACACACACACACTTGGCAGGGCAAAACACCCAC
>NC_056729.1:365192277-365208308 GCF_019279795.1 Protopterus annectens | reverse complement strand
TATCATGCATTCGGTGTTACGTAGATTGCTGCCTATGTGGTAGTTCATGGGTACAGAGTTTTTACCAAAGGGGATGACACTGCACTTTTTGGCATTGAGCTTGAGGCCATGGATCTGACACCAGGCATCTGTCTCAGAGAGGCCCTTCTGTAGGATGTTCACATAATTTGGGGACTTGACTATGGCTCCTAGTTTGCAGTCATCTGCGAACTTCATTAGCCAGAGGCCTTCTGAGAAGTAGATACCAAACAGGAGCAGTCCCAGGATGGAACCTTGTAGTACTCCACTTGTCACTGGTTTGAGGTCAGATTTGGAGTCTGCAACTTTTACAGTGTGGGTTCTGTCAGTGAGCCAGTTGGCAACCCATCTTGTGTCGTAGGGATTTATGCCAAGTTTATTGAGGTTAGCTATAATTCCAGAATGGGGGATGGTGTTGAAAGCCTTGGGGAGGTCAAGATAGGCTGTGTGAACCACTTTACCCTCATCTACAGCTTTGGTGACTGCCTCAAAGAAGTCGATCAGGTTCAGGAGGCATGATCTGCTTTTCACAAACCCGAACTGGGTGGGATCCAGAGTTTGGAGGTTACCAATGTCTTTGTTTATGAGTTCCATGATGATATGTTCCATGGCTTTGCAGACCAGGCTCATCAGGCCAATAGGTTTATAGTTTCCGGGATCAGTGGTGGCTCCCCCTTTGTGGAATGAGACAACTCTTGCTGTGTGCCATTCAGTGGGCACAAAGCCTGATGCGAGGCTATTATTGAACATGGTGCTTAAGTGGGGAGTCAGTTCATTCTGAAGTTCGCGTAAAACACAGCCTGGGATGTTATCCGGTCCCATGGATACTGTGTTTTTTGCTTTAGAGAGTGCAGCTTTCACCTGCGTAGTTGTGATTACAGGGACACTGCATTCTTCCTGTATAGATATGGGCCCTTTAGGGGGTGAGGGGGGGGGTAAAGTTGGCACTGAACCTATCTGCCAGGATGTTGGCAATATCAGGTTCTGTAATTTTCATTCCTTTGTGCTGTAACTCAGAGCAAATCTTTGTGTTGCCATTGAGATTCTTGACATAGCTACAGAATGCTTTGTGGTTGTCCTTGGAATTAGTGGCAATTTTATTTTCGTAGCTAGCTTTGGAGGATCTTATAAGGGATCTCAGCTTCTTACTGAGGCTGACCAGGGAGCTCCTCCACTCATGGAATTGTACTCTCTTTTGCAACAGTTTCTTCCTTCTGTTGTACAATTTGTTTATGGCAGGGGGCCACCAGATTGGCTTCCTTTTTTTGGAAGATAGCTTCTTGGTTCTGTTTGGGATAGCACGATCCATGCACTCATGTAGGTGCTTATAGAGCACATTTGTGTAGGATTCAGCAGTTGTAACTGTATTGTCCATCTGCATGGGTGTCATGAAGTTCACTACTTCTGTCTTAAGAAGCATAAAGTTGGCTTTGGAGAAATTTCTTACTGTGGTTTCCTTAATGGGGGGTGGGATGTGGATATCAAGGGTGATTAGCTTATGGTCGGATCGGACCAATGAGGAGTTGACTTCAGGTGTGGAACACCAGTCACCCATGTTGGTAATGACTAGGTCTAGGATATTGTTGCCCCTGGTGGGGGTGTGGATAAGTTGATCTAGGGCATTGGAGTTTATGAATTCCAGAAAGTGTTGCACTAAGGAGTTAGTACATGAGTAGTTTTCCCAGTTAATGGTGGGGTAGTTGAAGTTGCCCATTATTAGGTTGTTTGGTTGAACCCTAATGTTTTCCAGTACATCAAGAAAAGAGCAGTGGGAATCCTGGGGCATGGTGGGGGATCTGTAGCAAGCTACAATTTGGATTGCAGTTTTGCCAAGAGTTAGTTGCACTTGGATAACCTCGGATGCATTATGCTGAGCAACTTGCCTGGAGGTGTGGATATCCTTAATGAATATGGACACACCCCCACCTTTGGTGTTTCGGTCCAGGTTAGATGGCCGAAAAGTGTGGTATGAGTTACAGCCTGGTAGTGCAGGGGTGCTCTCTGGAGCCTTGAACCAGGTCTCAGTCACTGAACAGATATCAATGTTCTCCATTTTAAGGAGTGTCTCGAGTGAGTGAGTGTATTTTGAAATTTAGACTTCTAACATTGAGTAGCATTACCCTCAGTTTTTGCTTACCTGTTCCTGTTATGGTGGTGAATTTGTTACTTGAACCCTGCCTAAAAAAAGGCACTGTAGGGGCAGCAAGAGCCTTTGCCAGTATCCGGAATCCTAGGGGCGACAGGTGCAGGCCATCTGTGGCAAAGCATCATGGTCTGTCGAGCATGTCATCCCAAGCAGACAGATACTGGATCCCCTTTGAATGACACCAGAAGCTTAGCCAATTGTTGAAATCAATCATTTTGTCCTTGTACTGCGGTATCATTCTGGGCGATGGCAGAATGCTACTCAGGGCTAGGGTCATACCTGCCTGGGCTACAAGATCGCAGAGCTCTTCCATGTCTCTTTTCATGTAGTCCAGGGAGGTACATCTCAGGTCATTCACACCAACATGGACAATGACAGAGTCATATTTGTACTTGTTGTGGAGTGACCTGAGTGCGTGGGTTATGTGGAGGATCCTGGCACCCGATAGGCAGCTGACAGTAACCTTCTCCTTGTTTAGCTTGGTGAGTGGAACATCAGTGTGCCTGACTATAGAGTCACCTATGACTAGTGTGTTGGGTATGTTGTTTTGCCTTATTGGCTGTGTTTGAGTGGCACACTGAATCTGTGGTCTATGTGTCATTTGGGTTGTGTTGGGGGATGAAGGTTGCTTGTGTTTCTGCTTTGGCAGTCTCTGTTGCTTAGGCAGATTATTATTGAGAGCCACCGCAAATGTTTTTGAGTTTCTATGTGTGGATTTTGGTGGTGTAGACGTAGTGAGACTATGTGATGAGTGTGGTGTGGTGCAAATGTTTACCTTCTCCTCATGACTGTCAGGTTCAGCCTTGGTTGGTGAGAGCTTTACCTCCAGTTTGGCTAGATAAGTGCATCTCTCACAGGTTGTAGTGTTGGGTGGTAGGAGGAGAGGGTTGTCTGTGTACTTGAGACAATTTCTACATTGCCTCAAGATGCCCAGATTCATCAGATAGACAGGGGAGAACACTGGGAGCCGACCCTTGGACATGCCTGAATAAAAAACTATTTTCCTCTACATAAGTGAGAAAAGTGAGTGTAAGAGCTGTTTTTCTCAACGCCAGTGAGAAAAGTAAACACAAAAACTGTTTTCCTTTAGGTAATGAGGAAGACTGAGTGCTATAGTAATTAGTAGCTTATTTAGTGCTTATAAGTTCTGAACAAGTGCTGAGTATGAATAAGCAAATTTAAGTGCTCAAACTAAGAATCTGTATCTGCACTAGATGAGTTACAGGACAGAAACAAGTGCAAATGCAGGCTTTCAAATCAGAAAGTTGAGAGAGATGGAAGATTGCCTAAACGGCCAATAATTACAAATTCTGGGCCAGAACCACTCCTTATGTGGTAGACAGGTTACCTAATGCTTACCACTCCCACTGATAAGTTAGAAGGCTTCCCTCCACCACAGAAAGGCTTGGGGGCTCAAAAGCTTACAAACAGTCCTGGATACAGCAAATGTGTATCTGGAACACTAGTTACAGGAAAGGTAGGAAACAGGCTTACAGTTTTTTTTTCTTTTTTTACAGAAAAGTAGCAAAAACAGTAGAAAACAATTCACATGCAGTGCAAGCTAGCACACTTGAGTATGTAGCAATATTAGACCACACACAGTTTGAAAAATGCAATTAAATTAAAAAGGACTAAAAGCAAGTGCAGAAAGGGTTTATTAGGAAGAATGCGGTAAAGAGATGGGACTGGGGGAGTGTCCTAGATCAAATCTACAGTGGGGCGGGCACTGCAAAAGCCACCAAATTTAAACTACAAACCAAAAACAGGGAGGGGGTGGGGAAGACAGTTTCAGCAGAGATTTGAGCAACCACTAATAGTATAAACTATAAAACCAAAAAAATATACTCAGCTCTGTATATTTGCAGATCAGACTCTCAGAACAGTGAGACAACAGATATCTAAGCAACAATTAAACTCTATAATAAAGAAAACTATACTCAGCTCTGTATATTTGCAGATAGTCTTGTAAGGCTGTCTCTCAGAACACAGTTTCCAATTTATCATTAACATTTTATAAGGTATATTTCCCTTGATGGGTGACTTATTAATTTGTAAACTCCATAACAAATTTTGATATATAATATTTTCATGCAACATCTATTTCTTTGCTTTATTGGTTTAACTTTTTCTTCTGTTAAATGTTCACATGGGGTTCACATAATAATTTTGTATCATAATATTTTTATACCAACTTTTCCTATTTTTATTAACTCTTTCTAGACTTAATTTCATTTTTCTTGGTACATCCTTATCTCCTCATTTTCCATTCTTTCTCTCTTTTATTAATTTTAAACTCCTTTCTTTTTTGTATTTTTCCTTAAATATACTTGTCACCAACTTATTCTCTTCTCCATTTATCCATCTCAAGACCTTCAATAAATTTAGAGATGCCCCATATACTATCAGGTTCAATAAACCCTGACCCTCTTTATCCTCTTCCATGTACAAAACTCCTCTTTTGAATGGATTTAATCTAGATCCCCAAATAAAATGAAACATACACTGATAATGTATGATAATATCCCCATTCATATTGTAGGTATCAAGTACACCTTTTCTTAATGACAAGTTATACCTACTCCACATAATACTAAGTCCTTTTAAAACTCTCAAATCTTCCCCCATTATTCCTTTATTATATCATAATCTCCAAATACAATTCCTAATGCTGATATGGTTTTCCCAAACTGTACCCCTTCTAATTCTTTATCACATCTTAAGCCCTTACATTTTCCTTATTAATACTTAAGCCAACCTCTTGCAATCTATTATCTACATTTATAATTACTTTTTCATTCCTTTTCACTTTTCGCTGTTAATATTATATCATCAGCATAAGACACAATAATAGGATAATTTACCACCATTAATTGCATAAATTTACTTTCATCCAGATCTTCATTTAGAACTTTTATCTCGCTAGTCATAACCATTATAATCAAAATACTAATCATTGAACACCCCTGTTTTGCACATCTTCTCATCTGTTTCTTCACTTAACCTATCATTTACTAAAGCTTTAATTTTATTATTTTCATACACTAATTCACATACTTTTTAATCTTTATACTAAAATTGTATTCATCCATTATTTCCCATAAAATATCATGTTCTATTGAATAAAATGTTTTTTTTTTGTCTGTCACTATTATAAATTCATATATTCATAGACTGTTACTTGGCTAATGATCCAAGGGGCCTTTTTAGCCTAGCCTAGTTTTCCTGAAAGAATAATGATGTCCTGCATCCAAATAAGACATTGAAGGCCAGGAATTTATAAGCTACCTCTGTCCAGGCCCAGTGTAAAATTTCCTATTTCTCATCCACTAGTCTAGGTTGTGCTTAAACCAGCTAATAGATGAACTCAGCTTCACATGGATTGGAAGCCTGTTCCATAGGAGAAGCAGTCTCTTGGACACATACCTGTCTCTCCAGCATGTTCTGTTTATGTCACAGACAAAATTCAGGCACCTAGACCTTATATTTCAGATACTCTTTGACTTACAAATATGTAGGAGAAGCATAGGGGGGGGGGTTGCAGATGTATTGCAAGCCAGGCATAGATCACCCCTCAGCAGTCTATAGGAGACTGAATAGAAGGAAAGTGCTTTAAGCCACACTGCTTGTTACACCTTGTATTCTTTTTGTAAGGAACCTTTTAGGTTGCTCTATTTGCTGCATATGCCTGGTCAGGTACATACCAAAGATAGCATTGTACTCTATGACTGGTCTGATAAGGAGGGATTACTGTATGATAATGACCTGTTTGGACCTAGATGCCATGCCCTTACTTATAAGTTGTGCAACATAAAAGGATTTCTTCACCACTGTGGCCACAAGTGCAACAGGTATCCCCCACACAGGTGAGCAGGTCCATCACCATTATGATGACCTAAAGTGGTGGAAGAGGGGACTTCCAGACACCTGGATCCAGGCTGCTCAGGATGGAAATGCTCCACAAGTTGATAAGTATTGTTAGCATTGTTTTACCAATACCTAATCTGAATGTGTGATAGACAGGTATGCATATGGGTGTGCTTCTCTCCCTACAGCTGCAGAGGAGACGGCTCACAACCTAGATGCCCATGCAGGGTGCTTAGCCAGATTGTGCCATGACTGTGGTGAGTACAGCTGTACCTTGCAATCTAAAGTGATATAAGCAAGAAACAGTAAACTATTAACTGCCATTAGGTGTATACAGTTTTGATTGTATTGCAATGAATGTGGTCAAAGACCTGCACTGCAATAAATGAGTACTGCCAAGTATAGTGCAATAAAGATGAAAGGATGAAGCCTGATAATGTTAAACAAATAAAGTTTCTACTGCAATAATTGTGGAATTACAGCTGTATTGCAACACCTGCATTATATGAACTGTTCTGCAATAAAGACTTGAAAATATACCAATAACTGCATGAAGGTACCCCTAATAACACTGTGTTGTGCAATATGTGTGTAAGTAGGGCTGTTGTTCATGAAATTGAGTATGATATCTGCTCTGAACTAACAACACAAAGAATACCACAAAGTGACTCAAGGTTAGCTAAGAAAGAGTGTTATGCTAAACTTTAGATTTAGAGCTGTACTACAAGATATATGCATTATATTTGTTCTGTACTAAGATCTGAAGCAAAACCAGGAACACCCAAGGTATATTGTGTATATCAGGATTGTCTTGTGTTAAGCATTGCATTTTAGCTATATGCATTCCTGCTCCGAGGTATGGTACTGTAGGCAAGTATGAAACTGTAATAGCTGTAGACTGCAAATTTGCTATCTGCATTTGTATATAGGTCAGGTAGCCAAACCAGTACTCCAATGTGATTTGTACATGTCACAGATATTTCCACCCACTAAGGGTTTATTGTTTACACCTAATATATTACCATTTTACCTAGTGTCATGCATGAATGTCATGCATGTGTGTTCAAGTGTCACTGCAGTCTTATATAACACCCTATTTCTTTTACCAGGTCATATTTTGTTTTCAGGTGACCTCAAGGCAAATACCAGTAAATCAGTATGCAGCAGTGGCTCAACAGTTCAGTTTGTTAAATCCAGTGTCTAATGTACATTTTGTCATACACACACCAGGGTTTGAATCCAGTGACAAGTGCTAGTAAATATTATTCAATCAGTTATGCATTGTTAACAGATGCTCTCCCCACAGGAATTAAAGGTAAATGGGTACATTTATGGGTTAATAATTTGTGTGTTCAGATGTAACAGAGTGTTAACAGCATTGCTCAGGAATGTGATAAGACATCAGAAAATAAAGGCAGCAAGTACAATAGTAATAAAAGATAATACAATAAATAAAATGTGTAATCTTGGAATGGCTGTATGCCTGGTGTGTCTGTGAATGTTTGCTGATGGTCTAACCCCATGCTTGCTAAGGATGCCATGATAGTTGTATACTCTCTGTACTGTGCATGATACATGTCTCTCAAGTGATACGGTTTCACAGACTGTGATCATTTTTGCTTAATCCCTCTGTCACAGTCAGTCATCAACATGATTATGTCAACAGCACAGTCACACTACATCAGTCCACAGTACACCTTTGTAGTCATATATGTCCACCTGACATGCAATAGTCCTCTGTAGCTGTGTACCTGTAGGTGTTACAGCTTGGTCCATACTGTCTCATGTAGATAGCTTAAGAGCTATGTGTGTGCTACAGCAGCTATAGGGTACCATTATACATAAACGAAGGGCAGACCTGTAGAGTATATAACAGCACTGTTGCAAACTATATAGCCTATATTGGTATTAATGGACTGTAGTTCTCTCTCCCCCCATCCCTTATAGTCATCATAATTTATTATTGTTATATATCAGTTATGGTTTGCTATTAACATATGTTATTCTCTAAATGTTATGTTGGGCCTTGTGTTTTATTATTGTTATGTATTACAATGGTTGCATACTAGCATATTTTGTTAAAAGACCTATGTTGTTTGCCTTGTGCCATAACTGTTACTGCCATGCCGTTACTATACTTACTGTAATATCATTTATTGTTGTGTTCCATATACTATGTGATGTTATGTTACTGGGTTATTTGCAATGTTCTGGCATGCTGTTATAACTAACTAAATGTTATGTTCATTACTAACCTGTACATATTGAAATACCTAAACATCATAGCTTGACTGGGTAGGCCGGTTCCTTGTGGTCCCCCTACCCTACTTCAGCCAGCCATAGCACCTGGGACCCAAGCCGGTGGTGCCCCCTCCGCTGGCCCTGCATGACCTATGGGTGGAACCACCTCAGGGGATGCGCCCATCCCCCCTGCAAGTGGGGACAGGGGGGTTGTCACCCAAGATCAGCTATCGACGATGGTGGGCAAGATAGTCCATCATGGATATGAGAATATCCTGTGCTGGATTGAAGGCAGACTCACCAACCTGGAGGGGCATGGTGGCCTTGGCACCCAGCCTCCAGCACAGCCACCTTTGCGGCATTGAAGGAGCAGTGTTGACTGCCCATGGGTGGGGAGCTCATTCACACTGCTGCCATCTGGTGGCACATGAACCTCTGATTCCACAACACCATCCCCGTCCAAGGTGCTTACCCCATCATGTGTCACACTCCACCCCTGTATGCTGTCCTGTCTGTCTTGTCAGTCTGAAAATGCAACCTCTCCTACCCAATCTTCCTCCCCACATGTGCCTATATCCCTTCCCCAACATACCACTCTCTCCTTAAAAAAAAGGGGCACCTGTCCCACAAAAAAAATTTATAGCTGTCCATTTCACACCCATGTCTACTGGACACAACTAATTATTACATTAATTAATGTACACAGTTATGTTGCACTCACCCTTCTCTCTGGGGTGTGAGGCTCCTAATTCTAAATTTTGTAAAAACCTGCACAAGAAATGGAGAGCTATGGTCCTTTCTTACACCCATCCTGCATATCCTTACCTGCCTTTCAGTATGTTTTCCCCCCTCCTTGCCCCCATTTCACCACTTTCCTATGACCCATTTTTTTTCTTTTTTTTACTTTTGGGGGGGGGGGGGGTTAAGCAGCGTAAACCTCCTTAAAACTGCCTTGATCATCTTAAGTGTTTCAAACAGTGTTAGGGACATCTGCAAAATAATAGTTGCTGTCATGTCTCAAACACAGGTCCCTGTCAATTAAAGCACAGTGCATTAGCCCACTAGGCCACTCAGCTCTGAATAAAGCAAGTGTTTCCACCCACATATCCTGATTGCACTAACAATGCAAATACACATAATGGTAAAATTGGCAGTGTACTCGGGACTGTAATGCAGACACTACACCAGAACACAGCCAAATAAACAATGATGGATGTACGTGAAGCCTGGGATAGAAGGTATAGCTGTCAACTGTACAGACTGTTACAGAATGTCCACACTTGTGACCCTAGTTTTGGCACAGTTTTCACCAAACCTTTTCTGTGTGCTAAAGTACTGACAAGTCATTACAGATTGAGGTTAGAAAATCATAACAGACATTTGAGCGTCACACATCATACCTATCAGAAAACACATGCTAAAGCAAATCCTGAGTCACAGACTGTATGCATGCACATTGCAAATACATCTGCTGCAGTACTACCTCAGTCTCTCAGTCTGTTAAATGCCTTGCATATAGTACATTTTGACACCCACAGTCCTGGGTTCAAATCCATTGTGTTGCACTTTAATTACATTCTTGTGAATACAGCAAATAATGACTGAGTCATGCAATTTTAACCAAAACAAGTTGCTGCTACTGAATTAACTGCTACCCATGTTAGCACATCAAAGGCCTGTAGGTAGGGACACACTGCACATATTCATATAGCCTACCTATATGTCACTTACTACTCTCTGATTGCCACTGTATATAACATATGCACCTTAAGCACATGCTTCAAATGAACTGTTATGGATATCCTCACCCTGCCTCTGCTGTAATGACAGAGCTGACACTTTTCCCTCAGTGACAGATACAGCTTGCTGTCCTTCATAGTGCTCACACTCCTCACTGTGAGTCCTAGGCAAAAAGCAGCAGCTGCAGATTGCAACATGTGCAGCTGTATGTTAAGCTACCTGCTGCAGATATACCATAACTCACAACCCCCTTGAACAAGGGATCCACACAACACCCATACATAAATGCATATGTATGTACAAAACACAAACCAATACATATGTATGTATATGTATATATTTTTGTTTTTACATTTTTATCCTGTAAATATGCTAACCCTCTTTTTGTTTTTCTATAATTTCTATTACCTGATGTGATGACTTTGTATGTAAGCTTAAGCTGGAGCTTTTCTCCCTGGGCCTCCTCTGAAAATAGGCACTGTTCCAGTCGGACCATGCCGGTAAACAAATGTAAAATAAATAAAAAATAAAACAAAGGGGTGGGGGACAAAGGTCAAGTGACAGGGACATGTTACGGTCTTTCCCTACAAACAATCAAAGCTGATAGACCACCAGCTACTGCAGCAGCATGCATATTCTGATGGGTTTGACATCTGATACTCATATGTCTCTTTACCTTTACTGACCTCACCCCACATTGTTTAACACTGAACTGCCAGATAATCAGAAAGTCATTTGACAATGGCCAAACATAGCTTGTAAAACTGTGAACATACCACACAAATCTCAACAGTGGATTGTATTTGTACCTATCTTCTGCAAAGATGTAGTCTCCACACCTCAGTAATGTCCATCTCAAAGATTAGGAAATGGGCCAAGACTTACATGAAGGCCTTAAATATTGCACTGTTGTGCCATGCCATTGGTTAATGAAAGTGCAACCCAGCTGTTCTGGAAGCAATTAGCAAGTCTGAGCCAGGGATTGCTGCACAGGCAATTACCTGTTAATGAGCATTACCTACAAAAGACAAGCAATTGCTTATGGAAAACAGGTCTGTAACTTGCTTTACCAAGTCTTGGATTTAGGAGCATTTTCCTTGAGGATATGTTCACAAAAGGATAACGTCACTCTACCAGGTATGTAGTACAAGTCCCAATATAATGGGAAGCAGATGGGAGGATGCAGTTATGGAGAATAGGGATTACAACAGTAGGCCCTGTAGTACATCTCTGGCAGTGACACATTGGTGATACTCTGCTGTCCAACAGCTAGAGGCATGCCTCTCACCTGTGCCTGTTGTGACTTAAATCACAGTTGTGGCCCTCTCATTCATTCCTGCAATGGTTATCTCCTGTACGATGTTAGACATATTGCCATTATGTAAGGGTGGATACAGCTCTCATATCATATGATGTACTGTCATTCAGCTCCTCTCAGTCTGTGAATGTCACACAGGTATAGTTCAGACATTGTAAAGGTGGCCCTGACTGTCCCTGATGTACTCTGGCTAGGTCACTGTTTTGTCCACATTCGTATCTCATCACTTGAGTGATATGGCTAGCGTACCTGGCAACCTCCCACAGCAGTAATTCAGGCCACAGCCATTATCAGTGGGGGGGGCAGGCCCGACCTCAGTGGCAGAGTGCACATATTCATCATACAAAGTAAGAGTGTGAAAACATTAACAGATATTACTGTAGCATAACTGATTTCTGAGGGTTATGGCATGTGGCAGCCAGATTCTCTACATTCTGAGAACAACCATCAATTATTGTCCAACTGTTTGACAGACATAGGTTCATAGGTAGGTACTAGGCTATCTGCCCGAGGGCATTTATAAGCCTAGCCAGAGTGTGTCGGCTTTCGCCACCCCATTGATTAATTAACTGAGCCTCTGTCAAGCAGAGCCAATGAAGTGATCCCAGGGATGTATTTTCTGTTACCCATCCACTCGTCAAGGCTTCTCTTGAAGAGTGTTAGTGAGGGGCTCTGCTTAATGTCGTTAGGATTTTTGTTCCAAAGCATGGGGAGTCTCTGTGATAGGAATCTATCCCTCCAGCATGTTCTATTTATTGCTGTGGTGAGGTTTAGCTCACTAGAGTGCGTGGCTTGCAGTGACTTTGATTTCTTTAGGTGGAGCATGTCCATCAATTCTGAGTTGGACATAGCTTTGTAAGTCGGGCAGAGATCACCTCTGAGTAAGCGATATGCTACTAAGTACAGCCGATGTTTTTTCAGTTGGGCTGCATAGGACATATGTTTGAGGCCAGTAATCCTCTTGGTGAGGTGCTTTTGTGGTCTTTCCAGCTGTTGGAAGTGTCTTGTGAGGTACATCCCAAATGGGGCATTGTACTCTATGATGGGTCTGATGAGTGACGAGTAGCGGGGCACTATATCCTCTTTATTTCTAGATGCGAACCCCTTAGTAATTAGATGGACCACATAGAAGAATTTCCTAACTACTTTGGCACTATGATTGTCAAAGGAGAGATTACTATCTACCTGGGTCCCCAGATCTCTTATTACCTCTTCTGTATTAAGGAGGCTGCCGCCTATGTGGTAATTCATGGGTGTTTTGTTTTTCCCAAACGGGATGACTATGCATTTTTTGGCATTTAGCTTGAGGCCATGACTTTGACACCAGGTGTCTGTCTCAGTAAGGCCTTTTTGAAGGATGTCCGTGTCAGCCGGAGAATCAATTATGGCTCCCAGTTTGCATTCATCGGCGAACATGGTTAGCCATAGTCCTCCTGTGTTTGCCTGTACTTCTGAGAAATATATGCCGAACAGTAGGGGTCCCAGAACCGAGCCTTGCGGGACATCACTTGTGACTGGTTTAGAGTCAGACCTGGAGCCTGCTATTCTTACCATGTGAGTTCTGTCTGTAAGCCAGATGGCAACCCATCTTGTGACGTAGGGGTTTATGTTCAGGCTGGTGAGTTTTTCTATAATACCCAAGTGAGGAATGGTGTTGAACGCCTTGGTGAGATCAAGGTAGGCTGTGTGAACCCCCTTTTCCTCATCTATGGCCTTGGTGACTGTCTCGAAGAAGTCAACCAGGTTTAAAAAAGCCGAACTGGGTCAGGTCAAGTGTTTGGAGGTTCCCAATGTCTTTGTTAATGAGTTCCATGATGACACACTCCATAGCCTTGCAGACCAGGCCTCATGTTTGTGGTAAAAGAACCACATATATCACGGACACATATACATTCTGCAGGCATCTGTGTACTGGAGAAGTAGGATGCCTACAGGGAAGATAACCTACAGCAGGTTTTGCATTGCTGTCTGTTATTGTTTTGCACTCATGTTGCTGGGTTGTCCCCATATACTTGTACTAACACACACCAATGTTTCTGACAGTGGCTGTATGACAGTACTGGGATACTGCCCACAGGTGACACACTTCAGTTGATGGCATTTATGGATGTGGAGACGTACAGCGCACTCTGTCATGGCACACATTGACATAACCAGTATTGGTACTATGTTGTTGATAGCCACATACATAGTGTGTTGATAGACTGCAGGGTATCCCATGGGAGGTAGCAGTGAATAGTGCAGACCAATTTAGATGTGCAGAGTCTGTACATAGTGGATAGCAATGTATATGATCCTATGATGTGTTCCCCTCTTCTTGTCTTTCAGAAAGGATGTATCAACGGTGACACCCGCTGTTTTCAGACACTGAAAGTAATGTTATCCTGGATGGCCGCAGGCTGCATCATAACATTCTGCTCTCCAGAAGTCACCAACATCATGAATAACATGCAGCACCGTGGGCTGACTTCATCACAGCTGTCAACCAAGAAGGGCTACAGGACAGAACATATGGGCAGTTCCGACACCAGGCAATGGATATGGTCAATACCACATGGCAAAGGGTTGCAGCTGTGGCCAGGAACCAGACTAGCACCGGTGGAGGGTCTGCTGCACAACAACCACTCTTAGTCACAGAGGAATTCCTGGTGAACCTGGGATCAACCATCAACTTCCAAGCATCCATCACCCCATACCTCATGGAGGTGGGTGCCACAACATCCACACCAGAGGTCTGTCCAGGTAAGCCTCCGGTGTACATCAATGTGATACCATATCAGTCATTGTGGCAGCCTCTGCATACCAGTACATGGGTGTCTATCTGCATTGGGAGGGGTTTGTTTTGATGCACAGTTGTGCACACATACACAGAATGTCAGCAATGTAGGCAGTATCACATTACCTGCTGTACATGTTGATATACACACATATTATCCTGCAACAAAGCCACATTTGGTATTGCTGACAATACCTCTCCCTCACATTTCCATAGTAACATCAGGTGTGGCTGGAGCCCAAGGTCATGTACCTGGTGAGTGTGATACTGGTGTTTTATAAATCATATATACCCTAAGAATGTTAATGGCTGCCATTTTGCCCTAGACACAACTGATATGTTTAGCAAGAATACAGTATGTGTGTGCTCAGCTTTTGAGAGGTTAGCTGAAGTGCATTGAATCGGTAATCACAGTTGTATATTTTCAGTACCAGTAACACAATAACACATATGTTTGAGAAGGACTATACAGTCTGCTATACAGGATATGCTGAAGATAGGTGCACTGTGTTTTAGGTGTAGGTAAATCACATGCACTGACATATTGCTTATCTCACAGGTGCATATTAGTGGCAACATGAACCGGACATAGCTGGAGAGCATGTTATAAAGGACCTGTCTTGTCTGTGTAAGTCATAGTCTGCTTGTGTATTGTGCATGGGTCAGAGATAAGATGTGGTATGTGTAAAGCAGTTGTGGCTCCTCACCTGAATGTGTGTGTGTAGATCACCATACATAATAGTACACATAGTAATGTATTTATTTTGTCTTCCTCCTCACAGGTACCATGGGGGTTGGAGTGTGTTGCCCTCACAACCTGATGTCAATGTCTCATTGGTGGCCATAATGCGGCACAGATCATGTTGTTGGGGGCTTAATCTGTCCCATGGGTTGACATCCCACTTCCTCCAACATTGTCCTCACACACAGTCAGTATGCCCACACATACCCAGTCCCCTGTGGCTACAGGTATTGGACAGTCAGAGTGTGGAAGCATCAAACAGGAGAGTGTGGCAACAATGGCATCAGTGAGTGTAGACACTAGCCATAGCCAGACAGCTGGCGAGGTCCCTCACAGGCAGATTGACAGGGGTGCTCAAAGGAGGACTGCTGCCCATCCACCACCTGTCACAGGTGTCACATCACAGGTCACTTGATGCATGTTTTGGTCTATCATGGAGGCACAATGATGTTCTGAATGCAACACCAGGTGGATGTTCAGGGATCAAGGATGCAGCACAGTCTGCAATCCATGACTCTCTCAACCACATTGGTGATGCCATGGTGATGCCATGGATCGTTTCACTGATGTAGTGGACAGATGGTGGTCTGAGACATTGTCAGTCCTTGACTGCACATTGCCTGTACTGGAACACCTGGTGGGAGTAGGGCATTGGACATGTGGACATAGGTCAGCAACAACATCCACTGAGAGTCAACGTGGTCATGCACACTCACTCTACCATAGTGGCAGTACTTCCAGCCTGCAGAAGGGAGTGTGCTGACAACACCACGATGTGGCAGGCCATGGGCACATAGTCCTGGGTGGTCATTTGAAGGACAGGGGTCAAGAAGACACCAGTCACTGCCAGTGACAAGCACCGCATCTGATCCTGGGCATGGTGGTGCCAGTGCCACTCCTGGCAGAGCCAGCTCTTGGGTTTGTGGCTTGAGACAGTGAGCTATCCACTCTGCCATGTATGGTCTACAGCAGTCCGACATAACCATGTGTGGGCTAGCAGCTGGATTGACTATGTACATGCACACACTCAAACATCACTGTCATATGCAGGTCACCAACTGACACACACAATACCTCTCCATGGCCCAGCTGACTAGCACCTCTTCCTGACTCACACACATGATGTCAACTGTTTAGCACAGCTGAGGCCTCTAGTACCCCCACACCACGCCCTGTGCATGTGATG
>NC_056729.1:365092277-365187277 GCF_019279795.1 Protopterus annectens | reverse complement strand
ACACACATTCATGATAATGCCTTGGGCATTGCACATGACCTGGCAGTTGATGGAGTGATACCCCTTGTGGTTGAAGTACACTCTACCCTCCTCACCAGGTGGTGTTTTGATGTTTTCATGAGTGCAGTCTATGGCACTCAGTTCCTCAGGGTAGTGTGCTACATGATGGAAGAGATGTTTACTGCTGACCATATCCTCAGGGGTGCGGGGTAAATAAATGTGCTCACTGGCATGTGTTTGCAGAGTGGCCAGGAACTGCTGGAGTACTCTGGATGCAGATGCCTGTGAGACCCCCACCGTGTCCCCAGTTGGTCTTTGAAAAGTACCTGTAGCTAGTATTCTAAGGGCTACACATACCTTTGTTTCCACTGGGATGGGTTACCCTCTGTTGGTTCTGGGTCTGAGTTGAGGGCAGCAGAGCTCAGTGAGTTCTTGTAGTATGTCCCTTTCCACCCTGTAGTGCTCTACAATATCCAGCTTATGTACCTCCTGGAAGGTTACCCTGGGCCTGAACACTCTTCTCCTTCTCAGTCTAGGCCTATTGTTAGCAGCAGCATCAGCACTGACCTCAGCGTCTAGCGCATACAATGTAACAGAGCAACACCAGCCATTAGCATTCTGTCAGTTAAAATTCTCAAGTCTGTTCTCCAATGGTGCAGAGTACGGGGGGAAAATCAGACTGTAGGGTATATGCATACTTTATACTGCTCTGCTGCAGATGCAGCCTGTGTGATTGGTTAACTATGATGCATTCCACCTGCCAGGTACATCACTGATGGGTGTGAATGGCCAGTGTAAGTGGAACAGCAGTTATCAATACTTTATACATGATTGGCTTTTCCAGGCAATTTCTTTCTTTTTTTTTTTTTTAATGTACCTTCCCTCCTAAGCACTGCAGTGAGGTGTGCAAACCCGTGGTGCTGATATAAACAATTGTCAGCAGTCTTGACAAACCCCCATGCACTGGCACACTCAGCATAGCTAAAACCAGCTAAAACACATGCCCTGTAGCTAAACATAGCTTAGCTGTACTGGACACCCCCCCACTTAGCTGAGTGGTGCACCACACAGACGGGTGCCGCTGAACTCCAGTCTGCTTAAACATATTGTGACACACCCCCTTTTGATGTCAGCTAGCTCTTCTGTGGACACCATCATGGTTCTAGGCCTACACAGATTTTATCTGTGGACACAGTGGCCCATTTTTACTATTCAGTAACCCCAGCTCATTTGGATTCAGATCTGTGCATACAAACCTGGATACTTCACTATTCCAGGGCCTGCCTACTTAACAACCACTGAAATCTACCATTGTACATACTCCACACAGGGCACTATGATGCATTATTGTCACATATTTCTTATTTTTAGCTTTTCATCATTTTAATTATTATTTTTTTTTTGCATAATGACACTGTTGCGTGCTGTATTAAAAAAAAATATTTATTACATTATTTGGCATTATTTTTTTGGACACACAGGGCATAGTTTTGCACATACCTGTGTATATTATGCAGTTTGTGATCTTCTAAATGGGCTTTTATAGCCCCTGTTCCATTTTTACTGTGTTGTACATGGAAATTGTCCGTGTACACTTTGGACACTAACATGGGGTCTGCATGACTGCCTATTGCTTGTTGGATCACTCTACACCCTCACTTGCCGGCAATTTACCTGCTTATGAGGTGATTTTCATGCCATGGATATTTCCATGTCTGCATGCTCTTGCACACCCCTCTGCTCTGTATACTGGATCACACAGTTGCTTACTTCCCTGTAAGCTCCATGCCACTATGCCTACACGGAAAATCACTCCATGCAGGCTTTATTGAATTCCCCACTTAGACATTAAAACAGAAAAATTAGCATTATAAATGTTTTTCCAAAAAATATTATCATCTTAAACACATTTGTTTAAACTTCAAAACTGGTTTAATATTAACTGAAGCATTAATACCAGGTGCACAGTCGGCTTGCAATCTAATGATCCATTCATATTCTCTTCTTTCAAGCTGGTTGTTAAAATCACCTCCACTATCATCCTTATATAAGACATCTATAGCTCTAAACATAAAACTATGATCAGAATTAGTTTCTAGGATATGTTTCCCAAGAGCATAAGTAGCAATACACTGCTTAATTCAGAGTGATGTTCAATAATCCTATCTTTCAGCTTTCCCGTGGACTTTCCTACATAAAAACTTGAGCACTTTATGCAATTTTGGTAAATAAACTATGTTTATAGTGTTACAAGTGGCAGAACATTTAATAATATAATTTTTATTTGTTTAGGGATGGACAAATGTATTACCCATACAAACAGAGGTACAACAACTACAGTTATAACAGGGGGATGTACCAAACTTATTAGTAAACCTTTTCCAGCAATATTCTTAAAATCCTTGTAGCACAATTGTTTGGGGGGTTGGAATTTTGCCAAGGTGTCACTTAGTAGAGAGAGGTCAGCCTTGGAATAGTTCCTAAATGTTTTTTGTTTTTCTGGATCCCCAGATTTAATTTTTATTTCAAGCAATACTGCCTTATGGTCAGATTTGATAAGTGAAGACATTACATTGGATGAAGAATATTGGACCCCCATGTTCATGAGTACAAGTTCAAAGATGTTTGCACCACTGGTAGGAGAATGGACCAACTGTTTCAGGATGCTGGCATAAACAAGTTTAGGAATCAATGGGTGTATAATTCCCAGTTTATAGAGGAGTAGTTGACATCCCCTATGAGTATCTTATTAAGCTGAATGGTGAGAGACTCTTGTACATTCAGATAGGTAGTATGGGTTTCCAGGGACATAGAAGGGACCTAAACATTGCAACGCTATTGTATGGTACCCTGTTTATGGTGAGTTGCTCATGTTTGCATTCCAGTGGGTCATACACTTTAACTAGTCTGGATATGATAATTGTCTTAATATAGACTGACACTCCTCCACCTTTAGTTCCCATCTCTGCAGTAGTTGGCCTAAAGATGTGAAAAGCATTATAACTCTGCATTGTTGAGGTACTCTCAGTGACAATAAACCATGTCTCCATTACTATACAGATGTCTACACTTTCCAAGGACAGAAGGCTTACAGAGAGTGGAGCTTCTTGTTACGATTTCTAGCATTGATCAGTACCACATTCAGATATTCCTTCATTGGGTAAGTTAAGTTGGTAGGTTTATCAGTTTGGCATTGCCTAAAATGGCACTATGAGGGTTGAAAAAGTATTTGCCAATATTCAAAAGCCTTGAGAGGACAAGTCCAGACCATTTCTGTCAAAGCAGAGTGGTCTGTCAACCATGTCCTCCCAGGCTGTTAAATATTGTACCCCCCTGGATTGACACCAGAAGCTAAATCAATTGTTAAACTTAATCAATATTTGTTGGTAACACGGCATCATTCTTGGAGAAGGTAGTATGCTGCTCAGTGTTAGGCTCATACCTGGCTGAACCACATAATCAGTGAGCTCAATCATGTTTTGCTTCATACAGTCAAGGGAGGTGTGTCTCAGGGCATAAACACCTACAGGGTCTGTCAGAGTCATACTGGTACCTGTGGTTCAATGACTCACTGCATGTGAAACTTGACAGATCCTAGCCACAGAAAGGCAGTAACTGTGACCCTCTCCTTAATCAGTCTAGTGAGGGGAACATCACCGTGCCTCACTATATAACCACCAATGACCAGGGAATTTGGCTGTTTGGTAGTTTGCCTTAAGGGCTTAGCAGTCAAGACATTGGATACAGTGTTATTATGTATAGTTTTAGGTGGTGTTTTAACAGATGTCATGGCTCAGGACTTTTTCTTTGATTATACTGTGAAGGAGGTTTTAGTGTTTTAGGAAGGTTACTTATCAGTGCTAAGTAGGGTCCTTACTCTGTGCAATACATGTGGTGCAAGTGTTACTGACAACCTGTATAGGATTTGTTATGGTTGCATGAAAGTGTTTTCCATCCCGCTTTAAAGAATATTAACCAGAAAAAAAGGCACTTAGAATAACAACTACAATAAGCCTTCACCAACAATTAGAATAACAGGTACAATAAGTCTTCACCAACAATTAGAATAACAGGTACAATAAGCCTTCACCAACAATTAGAATAACAGGTACAATAAGTCTTCACCAACAATTTCCAGCTTGGAAGGGTGGAGGCTACCTTCTCCAAGTGTAGAACACAAACCTTCCAAAAGTAAAATAACTGATTTGGAGATGAAGTGCTTAAATAGCAGGTAACAAGCTTAGAATAACTGTTATATTTTAATCAGGTTACTAACAAGCAGTAATAAATGCAGAAGATTAAATGCAACTGAACAATGTTAAGAGCAAGCAGCAAAATAAGCAAAATAAAGTAGAAAGAAGCACAGCTACAGTAAAAGCAGCTAAATGAAGTGGATTGTTTTAAGTAAGTGGGAAGGGAGGAAACAGTGGATAAGTCAAGTTTAAGAGATTAAAGCTATGGGACTCCCCAACTTGATCTTTACATACTCAGTAGAACAAGCTGATGGGATGGGACTAGGAGGAGTATCCAAAATCAGATTTATAGTAGGGAAAGGCAACTCAAAAGCCACTAAGTTTAAGAGTACAACAATAGTTTAGGGGTGGGTGGGAAAAATCAAATGCAGACAGAGTTCAGCAATAGTCAAGCAGAGAGCAACACGCAAATCAAACAAGCACTCCAGCTAAATAAAGATGCTTCCAAAAATGTCTAATTAAAGAAGAATGCTGTTTCTCAGCTCCTCCCACTAACTGGCCTGATGTTATTAACTGTCTGCAAAGGAATTCTTTCTAACTTTTCTAACTGACCCTAGCCAAGACCTCTTAAAACTTCAACAGAAAAAAAACTTAAAACAAAATAAATGCAATATAAGAAAAAAGTAAAAAATAGAAGTAACCAAACCTTAAAAGAAAAACTTAAATTCTAAATGAAATGTAGAGATCAGCAAAAGTCAGGCAGAGAACAGCAAGCAAGTCAAACAAGCACTCCAGCTAAATATAAATGCCTCCAAACATTTCTAGTTAAAGAGGAATTATGTTTCTTAGCTCCTCTCACTAACTAGCTGGATGTTATTCGCAGTCTGCAAAGGAATTCTTTTATAACTTTTCTAAATGACGCTAGCCAACACCTCTTCAAACTCCAACATAACAAAAACCTTTAAACAAAAAAATGCAATGTAAGAAAAAGATAAAAATAGAAGTAACCAAACCTTACATACAAACTTCAATTCAAAATGAAATGCAGACAGAGATCAGCAAAAGTCTGGCAGAGAGAAGCAAGCAAGTCAAACAGGCTCCCCAACTAATTTTTGTTTTTGCTTGTCCTTTCTTAATATCATCTACTGTTTCCTTAATTATCATTAATACTTCTTGAATTCCTTTTTTCTCTAACCCCATAAACATCTTCTTGTATTATATAGTGTCATTTATATTAAACTATTTTCTGTATTAGTTTAATAAATGATTTGTAGTCAGAATTACTCAACATTGCAGGCATCTTTAATTTCATTCTTCTCAACCTTCTTCCTCTAAACCTCATCACACCTTCATATAGTTCTTCATAGTTTATCCCATCATTTAACCACGCAGTAAATACTTTTATTAATATTTTTTGATTTAACAATAATTTCACATACATCTGATATCCTATATCACCCAATCCAGCTGCTGTCTCCACATTTATACTCTTCATTACCTTATTTATCTCTGCTATTGTAATTTGCTGTTTCAATTCTTTATTCATTTATTCTGAGAACTGCTTTACCCTCCACACGTTTTCTTTTTATCCCCTTTTTCCTAACTATTTCACATATGTAACTAAAATGTCCATTATTTTTTATTGTTCTTTTTCAGTTTTCCCATTTTTCTTTACATTTATTTCATTATATCACTATCTTCATCTACTTTAATACTTAAACAAGGTGATAGTTCTTCCTTTCCCTGTAGGAAAGCTTTCCTATATAATAACTTTTTAATTTGTTCTTAATTTTTCTTGATAAATTTCTTCTTCTTTTCTAAGATAATCCCTTTCATTCTTATCTAGGCTTTTTGAATTTCTCTGTATTGCTTTTTATTTTTTTGTCTTCTGTCATTCTCCCATCTGGAATACATCTTCCTATACTTCTCTTTAAATGTTATCAACCGTTCTGACCAGTTCTTATAAAAATTACCCATTGTTAAACAATCCATAACTTTACTATGTCTTGTTGACCATTCTTTTTCCATTCTTTTTCATTAATTTTCTTAATACTTTTCCCTATTTTAATATATTCTTTCTTTTCATCTATCTCAATCCATATTGCCAAATGGTCCCAAAATCCTTTCTACTACTTGTTCAATTATAGCTTTCATAGTTTTACATAGTAGAATATAATTTATCTTTGTTTGAAATTTCCCAATCTGATATGTATTGTTACTTATAGGTTCATAGGTTCATAGGTTGCTACTTGGCTATTGGCCCTAGGGGCTATATAAGCCTAGCCATAACAATTCCCTGGCTATTTCTTCCCACACTATTTACTTCCCTGGACCCCTGTCTAGCAGGGTGACTGCTGTGATCCCCGGGGTGAATTTCCTTTCTCCCATCCAATTGTCAAGGTTCCTTTTGAAGAGGGCCAAAGTCGCGCTCTGCTTGACATGTATGGGAAGTCTATTCCAGAGTCTGGGGAGTCCCTTGGTCAGGAACCTATCCCTTCAGCATGTTTTGTTTATTGTGATGACAAGGTTTAGATCCCTGGAGCGCGTGGCTCTGAGGGATTGGGATTTCTTTAAGTGTAGCATATCCAACAGCTCTGGGTTTGACATGGCCTTGTATGTTAAGCAGAGATTGCCTCTGAGTAGACGATATGCAACTGAGTATAGCTGGTGTTTTTTAAGGTGGTCAGTGTAGGGCTTTAGGCCTGTGATTTTTTAGTGAGGTATTTCTGCGGCCTTTCCAGATGTTGCAGATGTCTTGAGAGGTACATACCAAAGGGGGCGTTGTATTCTATAATGGGTCTAATGAGGGATGAGTACAGTGGGACAATGACCTTCTTTTTTCTGGATGAAAAGCCTTAGTGATGAGGTGTGCAACATAGAAGGATTTCCTGACTGTTGTGGCGATGTGGTTATAGTGTGGGAAAAAATAGCCAGGGAATTGTTATGGCTGGGCTTGTATAGGCCCTAGGGCCAATAGCCAAGTACTAACCTATGAACCTATATGTAACAATACATATCAGACTGGGAAATTTCAAATAAAGATAAATTATATTCTCCTGTGTAAAACTATGAAAGCTATAATTGAACAAGTAGTAGAAAGGATTTTGGGACCATTTGGCAATATGGATTGAGATAGATGAAAAGAAGGAATATATTAAAATAGGGAAACGTATTAAGAAAATTAATGAAAAATAACCCACTGCCCACCTGTGTCCCTAAGTCTCTTATCACACTTTCAGTGTTTAGTGTACTGCCACCTATGTGGTAATTCATGGGTACATGTTTTTTCCCAAAGGGGATAACTATACATTTCTTGGCATTGAGCTTGAGCCCATGGCTCTGGCACCAAGCATCTGTCTCTGTAAGGCCCTTTTGTAGAGTATCCACATCATTTGGGAATTCAATAATGGCTCCCAGTTTGCAGTTATCTGCAAACTTTGTTAGCCAGAGTCCCTTAATGTTGGCTTGTACTTCAGAGAAGTAGATGCCATACATGAGCAGTCCCAGGACTGAACCCTGAGGTACTCCACTTGTCACTTGTCTGGAGCTGGATTTGGAGTTGGCTACTTTTACAGTGTGAGTTCTGTCAGAAAGCCAGTTGGCAACCCATCGAGTGACATAGGGATTAATGCCCAGCTTAGTAAGTCTATCTATGATTCCAGAATGGGGGATTGTGTCAAAGGCCTGGCAAGGTCCAGATAGGTAGTGTGGACTGCCTTACCCTTGTCCACAGCTCTGGAGACTGATTCAAAGAAGTCAATCAGGTTCAGGAGACAAGATCGGCCCTTCCTGAACCCAAACTGGGTGGGGTCCAGTGTTTGAAGGTTGCCAATGTCTTTGTTTATAAGTTTCATGATAATACGTTCCATGGCCTTGCAGATCAGGCTCATCAGACTGATGGGGCAGTAGTTCCTGGGATCAAAGGTGGATCCACCCTTGCGGAGTGATATAACTGTAGCTGTGCGTCACTCAGTGGGCATGAAGCCTGAGGTGAGGCTATCATTAAACATGACACTTAGGTGAGGTGCCAGTTCATTTTGTAGTTCATGTAATACACAGCCCGGGATGTCATCTGGTCCCATGGATGCTGTATTCTTAGCTTTGGAGAGTGCGTGTTTTACCTGTGTGGCCATTATTACTGGAATTTGGCAATCTTCCGGTATTGAGATGGGCTGTTTAGGGGGTGAGAGGGGGGTGAAGTTGGCACTAAATTGATCTGCCAGGATATTGGCAATATCCTTGGGATCAGCATATTTAATGCCATTCTGTTGTAGCTCAGAGCAGATCTGAGCATTGCCATTTAGATTCTTGACATAGTTTTAGAATGCCTTGTGGTTGTCTTTGGAATCTTTGGCAATTTTATTTTCATAACTAGCTTTGGAGGATTTTATGAGGGATCTCAGCTTCTTACTGAGGCTGGTAAGGGAGATTTTTGCATCCTGGGATTTTCCTCTTTTCTGCAACAGTTTCTTCCTTTTGTTTTAAAGTTTGTTTATGGCAGGGGACCACCAGATTGGCTTCCTTTTTTTAGAGGAGAGCATCTTGGTTCTATTTGGGATGGCATGATTCATGCATGAGTGGATGTGCTTGTACAGTGCCTTAGTGTAGCAGTCAGCAGTTGAACTTTCAGTTCCCGTCTGCATGGGTGTCATGAAGTTTGTCACTTCTGACTTGAGTAGCATGAAGTTGGCTTTGGAGATTTTTTTTATGGAGGTTTCCTTACTGGGGGTGGGGTGGGATGTTAAGCGTGATTAGCTTATGGTCTGACCAGACCAATGAGGGGGTGACCATAGGTGCGGAGCATTGATTTCCCATGTTGGTAATGACCAGGTCTAGGATATTGGAGCCCCTGGTGGGACTATGGATTAGTTGATCAAGGGCATTGGAATTTATGAATTCCAAGAACCACTGGGCAAAGGTGTTGGCACACAAGTAGTTTTCCCAGTTAATGACATGGTAGTTGAAATCACCCAGTATTAGGGTGTCTGGTTGTGTCTTAATATTTTCCAGTATGTTTAGAAAGGTATAGTGAGAATCTTGGGGCATGGTGGGGAATCTGTAGCAAGCTACAATTTGGATTGCAATCTTACCTAGTGTTTGTTGCACCTGGAGAATTTCAGACACATTGTGTTGGCAACTAGCCTGGTGGTGTGAATATCCTTGGTGAATATGGACACTCCTCCACCTTTAGTGTTTCGGTCCTGGTTTGGTGGCCAAAAAGTGTGGTAAGAGTTGTAGCCTGGTATTGCAGGGGTGCTCTCTGGAGCCTTGAACCAGGTCTCAGTTACTGCACAGATATTAAATTCCATCATTTTAAATTTCCACATTTTATTATTTCTTCCATTAATTCTATATTTTTGATTTATTTATCATAAATCACAAATAAAACTACTGTTACTATTATATATCTACATATATGTATATATAAATGTATGCATATATATATATATATATATATATATATATATATATATATATGTGTGTGTGTGTGTGTGTGTGTGTGTGTGTTTATATCTAAATTTATCTATAGATCTATATATACAGTATGTATGTATTTATATATATATATATATATATATATATATATATATATATGTGTGTGTGTGTGTGTGTGTGTGTGTGTGTGTGTGTGTGTGTGTGTGCATCTGTATATATTCACTATGACATAATTTGATATATCTAGAAATAATTTTCCATTTCTTTATATAACACATATGAACATATCATTATTGATCCATACACTTTCCCTTCCTAGCTAAAGTCCACTACCATCAATCTTCCTCGTCTAACTAAAGTATAATCCAGACTTTTTGTTCATTTTCTATATAATATATCAATTTCTGACCAATTTTCATATCTGAAATTCCATATTATACCACACAGCCATAATATCTCTGTTTGTTCTCTTTCTTTTTTTATTTAAAATCCTAATATCTTTTAATACTATCAAATCCACATCACACTTATTGCAAATTATTTTACTCCAAGTCTCCTAACTATAGTTTTAATACTGTTAACATTAATACATAGAATTATACGATTATTCGCAGTTCTTGTTTTTAAACTGCAAAAACATGTTTTAATTATCCATTACCTTTCTTTTTACTTTCATTCCTAATTCCTGAAATTTTCTTCTCCTATCTTTAAGTCTTTTTCACAGTCGTACTTTTCTTAACAACTTTCCAATTTGTGTCCTATTCATTACTGATTTCTGTTCCACTCTCCTTCTCTCCTTCCCCTTTTTGTGTATTATCCAAACTCTCTTCTTGATTTATGCCACTACTTTCCCTTCCTCTTTTTGTTGTTCTTCTTGCTGCGATATTTCTTTTTCATTTATATTTTATTGTTCAACTTCATAGTCTAACCTCCTCTCTTTCTCACAATACATCCATACATGTACCATTTGCTTACATTTATAACACATTTTTTTTACAATTTTCATGACCAGTTTTCACACACAAATTACATATTTTTTATCACAATTAGCTACAAAATGTATCTCCTTCCCACAGGGAGAAAAAAAAAGCACGTTCTCTGTTATCCCTGGTACATAATGATAGCTCTATGTCCATTAACATTAATCATACCTGGAAGATGTACAATTTTGCCATTTTCCATTTTCAAATTAATATTACAGCCCAAGCTCTAGTCTAAAGTCCATTATCAAATACTTTTGAAATGTGCTTTATTTCATTGCAAAATTTCTTTAACAAATATTTTTAGTCTCTCTTTCAGTTTCTGTTTAGAATTGTATTAATTTTTTTCTTTGTTTCTTGAAAAAAAGTCTTCATAATTATACCATGGCTATATGTCTTTTCTCTCTCCATACCCCTTCAAAAAATTAATAGGTCACAACAGTCTCAAAGGAAATATCACAGTATGTCTCTTTGTTTAATTAAAATAACCTCCTGTGCCTTTATAGCTAATGGTACAACTATCTTGTCCTACATCTCACATCTGTCAAATTCTACTTTTTCTTTACTTTGGATTCTTAAAACATATTTCTTCTTTCTAGGTTCTTCCATCTTGTTGTTCTCTTCCTGCTTCATTTTGTATCACTACTATATCTGCAAACTATTTCTTCTGCTGTTCTTCCACTCTATTTAATTTTGTCATAATTTTGCCCCACAAAACATCTTTTCCCATGTCCGTCTCACTTTGTTCTTTTAAATTCTCCAATATATCATCACAAAAGCCTTCCAACTGGAGGGTTGTTATTATAATTTCTTCCTCGCTTTTGACCCTTTGAAAATCTCTCTCTGAAAAAATTTTTGGAATCCTCTATCTGATTTTACTTTTCCTTCATCTCGAACAGCTTTCTCTTCTTCTGAAGCAATAAATATCTCCATGGAGGCAGCATTCCCCTCAATCCTGTTTTCTTCAGATGCCATTTTTGTTTACCCTTCTACCAACCATCACTGTGCTAGGAATAAAATGCACGTTTCACAGTCGATGGCTGCAGGCACCTCGAATGTCATAATAAATTCAGGGAAGTTCCCCAATCCTTGGACAAAGCAGAATAAATACCAGACTGGGTCTCCCCAGAAAAGAGATCACTAGCATAGTCAGATTAACCCAGTCAACAAATGATAAAAGCAAAAAATAAAGCCTCCAGAGACGGTGTCCTCTGATAAAGTCAGCTATAGTAGTGGCTGACATCTGAGTTGCATTCCTCTGGATCACTCGAGTCCTCATTACCCTTCTTTCCCTTGCTAGCCTTCATCATGATGTTTCTTTTCCTTATGTGTCACTCCCATCCCCTATTTATAGTTTACTCCTTCCCATCACTGGTTATTCACTGCCTGAAAAGCTGTGCCTTTTCACTTTTGCCCATATTTACCAACATCTCTGTGTCAGTTGCTATAGGATTATTGCTTTTTCAATGCTTCCTCCTTTTTTCCTTATACTCTTTTCCCTTCCTGTCCTTGATCCTTGTTAGCTTCCTTCTCTACCCTTCCCCTTCCTCTCATTTCTATGGAGACATGAGTTAGCACTGTGTTGTAGTGGTCTCTTATAGTCCTGCAGTTGCACTTGTCTGGTCAGGATAAACCAGATGTACAAGCATGGAGATGATTCAAGCAGCTTTGTTACATACAAACACATCTGGATGGAGGGTTGGTAACATTAACTTAAGCAAACTAATAAACAGATTGATTACTGCACTCATACATGTTAACACTCTGGCTGTTCACTCAAAACAGCACTGCTGCCTGCACATGCCCATTGACTGTAAAGCTTCTTAAAGATACAATACACACTCTGATCTACATAGACTAGTCCAATCAGATAGTCTTCTGTAAAGGGTAGTTTCTTGATCTACAGATTTGGTAGTCATAATGCCCTCTCTGTCAAATACAGAATGGTCCCAGTATTTTTTTTTTTGAAAATTAAATCAGTTGGAGAATTACAAATGGGTACTGTAGTCACATCATGACACTTTACAGTTACATACCTACTCTAACTTGACACCCTGATTTCACAGATCCATAACAATACATAGAAGAAACAGGCATAAATGATAATCATAATAAGCCGTGGCCATGACAACCATAATTTTTACAAGTTGCAGAAGTGTGAACAAAAATGTATATATACAGGAACTCTAAGAATGTAATTCTAAGTCTCATTGAAGACATTTTTTAATTGTAAACACTCAGTACTTTGCACAGAGGACTACAGCTATTAGTTCTTAGTAAGCTTCCTCCCGCAGCCCACGAGCGCATTCCCTCAGCCTCCATTTGCCTGTAGTGTGAATATCAGCAAATTACTTTTCTGGACAGTACTCCTAGGCTGTAGTTGAAGTGTATCATGGTGAATCAGTCCACTACCCTAGCAATCAATCAATAAAAATAAAATGAAACAATCAACAAACTCAAGTTACAGACCTAAACTTGAAAGGCAATGGCAGCTAAAAAGGCAAATGAGAGAAATTGGTAAATATTAAAGCTCCATTCCAGATGACAATTCATAGTATACCATTGGCATCATCTACTCCTAAGGATCCATTCATAGCATCTTGAACTTTATGATATAGAAATGTCCTCCCTGTTGTAGAGGGAAGCAGTAGTTCACAAAATGGTTCTCCTGTTGTAGAAGGAAGTAGTCCACAAAAAATCACAAAAACTGATAGGCCAAAATAGAGCCACTAAGATGACAGAGTGGACTGTTGAGGATAAGAAAGAAATTATGTATTGTGACTATTATGCAAGAAACCCAAGATTTCCATACAGAAGATATATAAAAAGATTAAGAGAAATTACAGGAAAGAAAAATACTTGCACAAGAAAAGCTGTCAAAAGCTTCAAATCCGCCACATAACGCAAGCACTCAGGTCTCTCAACAGCAGGTACAAATATGACTCAGTCATTGTCCACGCTGGTGTAAACGACCTGAGACGTACCTCTTTGGACTACATGAAAAGAGACATTGAGGAGCTCTCTGATTATGTAGCCCAGGCAGGTATGACCCTGACCTTGAGCAGTATCCTACCTTCACCAAGAATGATGCCACAATACAGAGATAAGATGATCAGCTTTAACAATTGGCTTAAACTCTGGTGTCATTCAAAGGGGATCCAATGTCTGTCTGCCTGGGATGACATGCTGGACAAGCCACGCTGTTTCAAGGGGCGGCTTGCACCTGTCACCCTGGGATTCCGGATATTGGCAAAGGCTCTTGCCACCCCCATAGTGCCTTTTTAGGCAAGGCTCAAATTCTAAACCTACCACCCTAGAACACAAAAGGAAAAAAACTAAGGGTAATGCTGCTCAATGCCAGAAGTCTAAATCTCAAAATGCACGCACTTTCGAGGCCCTTCTCAGTATGGAGAACGTCGATGTCTGTGCAGTGACAGAAACCTGGTTCAAGGCTCTGAGAGCACCCCAGCACTATCAGGTTTTACCTCTTATCATGCGTTCCGGCCCCAAAATCCGGACAATACCAAGAAAGGAGGGGTATCCATATTCATCAAAGACACCCACACCTCAAGACTGGTGGCAACGACGATGCATCGGAGACCATCCAGGTGCAATTAACCATAGGCAGGACTGCTCTGCAAATTGTAGCATGTTACAGGCCACCCTCACAAACTCAGGAACCTCACATGGCCTTCCTGAAAACACTAGAGGGATAAATGTATCACCAAACACCATCATACTAGGTGACTTCAATTACCCTAATATAGACTGGGAACACTACTCAAGCCCAAACACCCTAGCCCAAAAGTTCCTGGAATTCATAAACTCAAATGCCATGGAACAACTAGTCACCATCCCACAAGAGGAGAAAACATACTTGATCTCATCATCACTGAACATGGGAGCACAATGTTCAACACCGGAAGTATACCCCTCACTGGTGAGATCAGATCACAAACTAATCTCGCTGGAGGTCCTCATCCCACCCCACCTGAAATAAAAAGACCACAGTAAAGAACTTCTCAAAGCCGACTTCACACTTCTAAAGACTAGTGTGGTCTCCTTTAAGGCCCCGAGCCGACGGAAAACAGTACTCAAGCCGCTGAATCACTTACAAATGCCTTCTACCAGCACCTGCAGGACTGCATGGATAAGGCAATCCCAAGCAAAACAAAGACTCTTTGTACCAAAGGCAGCGTCCACTCTGGTGGACCCCAGCCATAAAACAAACTCTACAACAAAGGAGGAAGCTACTACAAGATAGAGCAAAATCCTTAAAAGGTAAGACACCCTTGATCACTATAAGTAAAAACTAAGAGCTCTCATAAAATCATCCAAAGCAAATTTTGAGGGAAAATAGCTAAAGACTCAAAAGACAATCATAAGGCCTTCTTTAGCTATAAAGAAACCTGGGAGGAAACTCCCAGATATGCTCAGAACTAGTTCAAAATGATGTGAAGATTACTGATCCTACAGACATTGCCAACATACTGGCTGACAGGTTCAGTGCAAACTTCTCCTCCCCCCAAAAGGAGAGATATCTATACCAAGCGATTGCAGCCCCCAAACATCTCAATGCCCAAGTGAGAACTGCTCTCTCCAAAGCAAAAAACACAGCATCCATGGGACCTGATGGTGTCCCCGGCTGTGTGCTCCACGAACTCAACGAGGAATTAAACCCACAGCTAGGACAGCTGTTTAATCATAGTCTTACCTCTGGATACGCACCCAGGAGTGGCGCACTGCAACTGTGGTCCCACTTCACAAAGGCGGTGCCTCCAACCCTGGAAATTACCGCCCATTAGCTTGACAAGCCTTATCTGCAAAGCCATGGAGAGGATCATAATGGACCTCATAAATAAAGACATAGGGAATTTGCAGACTTTGGATCCATCCCAGTTTGGCTTTGTCAAAGGCAGATCATGCCTTCTAAACTTGGTTGACTTTTTCGAAACAGTCACCAAAGCCATTGATGAGGGAAAGGCAGTCCATACAGCCTACCTCGATCTGGCGAAGGCCTTTGATACAATACCCCACTGGGGTATCATTGAAAACTCATCAGCTTAAATGTTAACCCATACATCACAAGATGGGTTGCAAACTGGCTGAGTGACAGAACCCACAGGGTCAGAGTTGCTGGCGCCATGTCAGACTCAAAGCCTGTCACAAGTGGTGTACCACAGGGCTCAGTCCTGGGCCCACTCTTGTTTGGCATCTACTTTTCCGAAGTACAAGCAAACACAGGAGGGTTATGGCTGACAAAGTTTGCAGATGACTGCAAACTGGGCCATAGTAGAAAACACATCTGACACAGATATCCTTCAGAAGGGTCTCACAGAAGCGGATAACTGGTGCCAGAGCCATGGCCTAAAGTTAAATGCCAAAAATGCATAGTCATACCCTTCGGGAAAAACAAGGTTACCTAGCTACCAAATAGGTGGCAATCCACTGAGTACAGAAGAAGTTATCAGGGACCTGGGGACCCAGGTTGATAGTAGTCTGTCATTCGACACCCATGTAGCTAAAGTAGTTAGGAAGACCTTCTACATTGCCCACCTTATCATGAAGGGATCCTCATCTAGATCAAGGGAGGTCATAGTCTCCCTATACTCATCACTCATCAGACCAATGATTGAGTACAATGCCCCATTTGGAATGTATCTGACCCGACACTTGCAGCAGCTGGGGAGGCACAAAAGTTCCTCACCAAAAGGATAAAGGGTCTCAAACATCTGTCCTATGCTGCCCGACTGAAAGAACTCCAGCTCTATTCAGTTAACCGATTGCTCAGAGGTGACCTTTGCCTAACATACAAGGCCATGTCAAACCCAGATTTGATGAATATGCTTCACCTCAAAAATCTAGATCCGTCCAGAGCCACAAGGGCGGAGACTTAAACCTCGACACGGCTATTAATAGGACGTGCTGGAGGGATAGATTCATCACCCAAAGACTCCTATGCTGTGGAATAAAATCCCGTATATGTGAGGCAGAGCACCTCGCTGGCCTTGTTCAAGAGAAATCTTGACCAATGGATGGGAGATCACAGATATACCCCAGGGATTACCTCAGTGTCACTGCTCAACAGAGGCACAGCAAAATAATGGGTATAGTTCCCCATACTAAAGGGGCGTAAGCCACAAAACTATGGGCTAGGCTTGTAAATGCCCTCGGGCAGATAGCCTAGTATGAACCTATGAACCTATGAACCTAAATGGATTGAGTACAATGCCCCATCTGGAATGTATCTCGACCCACACTGCAGCAGCTGGAGGCCACAAAAGTTCCTCACCAAAAGGATAAAGGGTCTCAAACATCTGTCCTATGCTGCCCGACTGAAAGAACTCCAGCTCGAGGTGACCTTCATACAAGGCCATGTCAAACCCAGATTTGATGAATATGCTCTCACCTCAAAAATCTAGATCCGGCAGAGCCACAAGGGCTGAGACTTAAACCCTATTAATAGACGTGCTGGAGGGATAGATCTATCACCCAAAGACTCCCTATGCTGTGCAAATTGTGTTTTGTTAATACAATAATTTCATAAAAAACATTAATATGCTAAGAATCCATGGGCTGATTGGAAAAGGAAGCAGCTGGGGAAGTACAAAAATATAAAGGAAAAAAACTAGTGATTTTTTGAATGGTATAAAAACGAAATATGGGCATGGGAAAGAGAGAAATCTGATATGGTGCAATATTTATGCAAAGGAGAAAGCCAAATTAGTCAATACAAAAAAGCAGCCCCAAAAATATGCAAAGAGAAATACAGGCAAAGATTCCCAGATATGGAAACTTTCACAATACAAAAAAATTAGATCACAAAGGAGGAACACAGAAATCAGTAAAGTAAAAGCTAAAAAAACAGAAGCTGAAGTTATGGAATTCCTGGAACATGAAAGATTTAGTGTAGAAAGTGTACACTTTTGGAATTTGTATTACAACGCGTTTTAAAATCATCCCCCAAGTAAGGAGAAACAGGAGGAGCAGGACACATCAGAAGAAGTTTGGATACAGGAAAGAAAAAGAGATTTAATATGATGCAATATTTATGCAAAGGAGGAAGCAAAACTAATTAATACACAAAGAATGGCACCAAAGACATTTGAAGCGAAATATAGGCAAATGCATCTGGATATGAAAAACTTTACAATACAAAAATAAGAAAAAAAAGAAAGTAGAAAAGGATTACTAATAGACAAGTGAAAGAAACAGAGACTTAAGATATGGATTAGCTACAAAGTGAATGATTTAGTGTAGAAAATCTTACTCTGATAACACCACGGCAGTATAGAATAATGGATCCTCAAATTAAGGATAAACCAATGTAGCAAGAAACATCTGATCAGTTGCCATATGAAGATAGTTTGGAGCCTTCACTTGGAAACCATTAAAAAAGTTAAGTTGGAGTTGCATGGCAAGGGAAGGAACAGGAAACTGTGGCAACTCTGATGCAGTCAATGTTGTGAAGTGATAGTCCAGTGAGTTCCAATATGAAAGAAGTACAGATGATGCAGGATGAAACTGAAGAGAATATGGCACAGGAAAATGGTCTGTAACGTTCTGTAGAATGTCTACAGGAAATGGAAAACAAAGAATGTACCCTCAGTTTAGAAGAAAATGATCTAAGGGAAGAGTTGCTTGATTTAATAGGGATGGATAGACATATTAAGATCAGTGAAAGAAATAGACTACAGAAAGTCAATAAGACCCAAAATGTAAGAAGTTTGGTAAAATAAATGAACACACTAATTAGGACTGTTCATAGAAATTCATGTGATATAACAGAAATAAATAGGATATATTACTCTGCAGCTAAACTAATAACAGATAAAGTCCAATCACAAAATGACCGGGTAGTATGGGAAAGGAAGGGGAGAAATCAAATGCCATCATGGAAGTATCAAATAGAGAAAGGTATAAAGCAATTAAGACAAGAAGTGTCACTGTTAGGAGAGTACAGAAGAGGAAACAGATCAACAAAAATGCTCAGAAAGATAGACATGCAGGAAGTTCATGGAAACTACGCCCAGGCGCAGGCATGGCGTAAGCGGTATAATGTTCAAATATGGCCATCGGCGATGCAGGTACGATCCAATTCCACATGCACTACCGGCATCGCCAGAAACTTCGCAGCCCTCAAGCTTAGGTATGCTAATCACCCCATATTGCAGTGTCGCACCATGGGCAAATGAAGGCATATAGTGATTCATGAAGTGGTGCAGGCGTGGTCATCATGCCCACGGAAATGTAAACCAAAACACCTAGGTTTGTTTTCCCAAACAGAGACTGTCGAACTATGGAAGCGGAGCCCAGACCCATGTATCACAAAGTTAACATATGCCAATGGCGAAATACACAGCCAATGGCATAAGAAAAGAATACACAACACGTAAAAAACAAACATTTAATGTCATGTGTCCACAGTAGCAGCACAGCACTTTAACCACAGGGCATGTGTGTAGGAAACTATAACACTTTATAAAGTAATATAAAAATGTCATAAAAATATAGCGTAATAGAAATCAAGGGTTTACAGCATAATATTTTAATGGTAAGGCATAGAACACTACCAGAATCAAAGGTTGCAAGGTTGCTTAAGGGCCTGCGATGAGTGTCGGCCCATTGTAGCTGACTATAGATTAGTAGTCAATGCCATGCAAATAGAGGCAGATAATACTGAATCGCAAATGTCCGCGGATGAAGGAAGTTTCTTATACCATACGGTAGCAGCGGTATAACACCGAAGGTGGCTCAGAGGAGATACATGACATCAGCAGAGGGTGTGCCACCATGGCAGTAAGCACATTAGACAATGACCCCAAATCTGGCCTGTCATTGCTAAGCAAAAGCTGCAGGACAGGGGTGGGGAAAGAAAGGTATAGATTCGTTTAGCTGAGATCACACTGGTGCCCAAAAGCGCATGTGTCTGAGGGGATGGCGATGCGAAACCCAGTAATGGTGGATGCTTGCAGCTGCTGCATGCTTAATGCCTGACAGGAAGGTCAGGGAAGAAAAAGAAGGACATGCTGAAGTAGGGTAATTGGAGTACTAATGAGCAATCAACACCAATCTAACTCGCGATGGCCAATCAAGCGGCTGCAACAAGTCTGCTTGCGAAACCTGCAAAACAGGATAGGGAAAAGCATTGGAATGCAAAGAAAGGAGGAGGTATTGGATTGCAAAGATAGGAGACCTGACACAGCAGGCAAAGCAAATCGACATGCAGACGGCAGTAGCACACATAACACAAAGATCACGCTTCGGGTCCAGGAAAGTACCTGATAAGTAGGCTTATGGATGCATGCCCAGAAAATGAGTGATTGCAAGCGTGCAGAAATGTAAAGGGATGGTCAAGAGGGTAATCCATGGCCCAAGGGCCCCAAATATCGAATACACAAGAAAAAAAATTTTTTGCAATTAAGGGGAAAACAAAAAAAAGTGTTAAAAAAATTTTTGTTTAAGGAAAAAAAGGGTTTAAACAAAAAAAAAAAAAAAGGAAAAAAACGGGAAATTAAAAAAAACAAAAAAAATGCTTCGGGGGAAAAAAAATTAGAAAATGCCCCGGGAAAAAATTCCCCTCCATAAAGGGGGGGGGGGGGGGGGGGGGGGGGGGGGGGGGGGGGGGGGGGGGGGGGTGGGGGGGGGGGGGGCGGGGGGGGGGGGGGGGGGGGGGGGGGGGGGGGGGGGGGGGCGGGGGGGGGGGGGGGGGGGCGGGGGGGGGGGGGGGGGGGGGGGGGGGGGGGGGGGGGGGGGGGGGGGGCGGGGGGGGGGGGGGGGGCGGGGGGGGGGGGGGGGGGGGGGGGGGGGGGGGGGGGGCGGGGGGGGGGGGGGGGGGGGGGGGGGGGGGGGGGGGGGGGGGGGGGGGGGGGGGGGTGGGGGGGGGGGGGGGGGGGGGGGGGGGGGGGGGGGGGCCCCCCCCCCCCCCCCCCCCCCCCCCCCCCCCCCCCCCCCCCCCTCCCCCCCCCCCCCCCCCCCCGCCCCTCCCCCCCCCCCCCCCCCCCCCCCCTCCCCCCCCCCCCCTACCCCCCCCCCCCCCCCCCCCCCCCCCCCCCCCCCCCCCCCCCCCCCCCCCCCCCCCCCCCCCCCCCCCCCCCCCCCCCCCCCCCCCCCCCCCCCCCCCCCCCCCCCCCCCCCCCCCCCCCCCCCCCCCCCCCCCCCCCCCCCCCCCCCCCCCCCCCCCCCCCCCCCCCCCCCTTGGGGGGTTGGGCCCCCCCCCAAAAAAAAGGTCCCAATACCCTATTGGGCAAAAGGAACGATACTCACATTACCCCCTACGGACTGCACCCCCCCCGCAAATAGTAAAAGGGATGGCACCAAAATGACCATTAAAAATGTAAGGGGCCCAATGTACCCAAAGGCACCCAAACAGAAAAACAGCTAGGGGAAAACCGGAATTAACACCTGAAAGAAGAGCCTTACACATTTGGGGGTCTGTGTGCCGCACCCCCAGTTTAATTAAATAAAAAATAATATAAAATTATAAAAATAATTAATAATATATTTTTTACACATATAAATTTTTTAAAAAAGATGAAACAAAAGTGAAAGTTGTAAGGGCGCGAATTGCAAATATAATAGTAGTCAAGCTTTCAAAATTGGAGGCAAATAAATGGAAGCCAACAGGGAATTTTAAACATACCGACAGGTAACCAGAGGCTAAAGAGATAGAACACAGTACCAACAGTAAGCAAAATTGAGAATGAAGGGGCTTTTAGCAGCTCCCGGGGGTTTTGGTCCAGAGGACTGTGCAACTGTGTTTGGAGTGCCGTATTGGATAGGTTGAGGGTGGGGCTGTGGTAAGGTTTGGTCCACAACATGTGCTGAGTGCCAAGTCGGGAGATCAAAGGGGGGGGATAGGGAGGAAAGGAATGCCAAGAGGAGGGAAGATGGGCAGGTGGCCTGAAAAAAACAGAAAAAGGGGAAAATTTCCGAGAATGGGACATTAATATGCCCAAATAATGAATAGCTTTAATGATGCCGATGTAAGAAAGTAAAGAAGCAAAGTAATAGCCAAAGTCCCAAAACAAAGGATGTATTGGGGTAAAACAACCTTGGATACCTGGCTATGGTTTTAAACACCTTGCCCGGTGTAAAAAGCCAATAAAAGGTGGAAACCCACAAACACTTTTCCAAAAAACTGAATATGAAAACTGGGACAAAATAAAAGGGATAGCTGTATTACACATTTTGAATACGTGTTGGAGGATAATGCAACCACCGCAGATGAATAGAAACCAATTAAAAAGGGCCCCAATGTAAACCCGAACATAAGCATAACTTTTAGCCTCAAAGGGGGACCCACCAAAACAAATATGGTATGTGAAATGCAAGGGCCCCCAAACCTGAATTAAAACCCCCCGCACCCCCACACTGAAATAAAGCAATCAGACTTAATAGCAGAAAACCCCAGCAGCAATTCATCTGCAAACCCAAATACTGAGAGCAATTAAACCCCATAAAAAGGGGGGTTTGTATAATGGAAAAAAACACCATGCAGGTTTTTTTTGCAATAGCCATTATCAGATTTGGGTGACAGGTACAACATGTTGCCAATATTATGTCACACCAATCCATGGGGGACTGAATCCAAAGTTATTGCTCCATGATACATTGCAATTAAATAACAAAAACAAACAGACCCCTGGGGGGGGGCAAATAGGCAACGCCAAAGTGGGAATTCAATTATACCCCATGCCCCTAATTGAAGGGAGACTGCACGGGAAACAAAATTAGTAAAGGGAACCCAAATTTGGGGGTAAACCCATTTACAGGTACGAGATTGGGATGACTTCCCAGCATTCAAAGTTGCCAAAATCCTTGAAAATGGAAGAGTAGGAAAACTCTTAATATAAAAGGGTTGAAACACCCAATGTAATTTGTATAGCAATTGTATTAAATTTAGACTGTAAAGCCTGGTTTGCATTAATTAAACATGCCGAAATGCATAAATAAAAAATATTTATTATATTTTCTGAATATAATTTAAAACTGTTTCCAGCATGGGAAAGGTAAAACAGAACCCAAATTAATGAGGGCTTAAACAGAAAATTTATAAAACCCCCATGGAATGTAAAAATAGGGCCAACAGGGGAAGAATTTAAACTTACAGCCGCATTTTAGGGGATATAACAAAATGCTTCTGGTGGTCCTTTGCAAGTATGCTTTGCATTATGGGAACTATGTAAATTGTGAAAAATTTTGTGGTGTATGACAGAATTTAAAGAAAACAGGCATATCATGCATACCAAAGGAAAATTTTTGGGCTTTACAAAAAGGAAAAGGGCTTTGGGCAGGGCATTGTAATAGATATAGAAATCTAAAGGGAAGGGGAAATAAAGCCAAAGGAAGTAAAGTTCACAGGTATATGGGGGTATATGCACTGGCAAGTATGTGTGCCAACACGTGTTCCAAGGGGCCCCCCTTCGGGGGAGTGTCCTGTAAACGGGCCTTTTCCCCTCCCCCTTGCAAGTCAACTGGGGCCCCCAGGAAATGTTCCCCAACCAAAGGGGAGGTATAATGAACGTGCTACTATTCCCTGTATGTAAAGGGCTATTTTAAACATGGGAGTTCCTTTGGGAATGAACCAAGCACACCCATGGGGGGCAGGGCACAACCATGACATGTTCTCCAGTCGCTTACATGGGAGTAATCCTTTAATAATTTGGGCAGGGGCCCTGTTATCACAGAGGTATGGTATGTGTATGAAATGTTGATGTGGGTCCTAGTACCCATATTTAAAACTGTCATCAGAATGCAGGCGTGTTAATTTGGGTTGTAAAGGTATTGTTTGTAAGGTACACCCAAAAGGGGTGGTGTACCCTTAATGGTAAAGTTTTAGCAAGGTAAAATGGGTGCCTATGTACCAGCAAACCCAGTCAATAAGGTGCCATTAGAAGGATATGCCACATGGCAATACAGTAAACAGGAGTGGGTGGACAATTGTGACTGCAAACATGTAAAATGGTATGTATGAACTCCCCCCCAGTGTAGTCAGGGGGTAAGGGTGTAATCAAAGGTGATTTTCATCACCTTGTGTAGCAGCTTGATCCATGTACATATCAGGTTTCTGTCAAGTGACACCTATGGATGGGTAGTATCAGGGGTGGAGAAACATGGTGCTTTTATGGGGGGGTGAAAAGTAGGCGGGGAAAGCCCCTGTGCTAGCCTCCGGGGAAGCATATACTAAAAGAGGGCCCTATAGGGAGGGGTTTGCCAAATGTACTAATGCATGGTACTATGGTATGCTGGCCTCACTGTTTTTCCTGTCCATGACCCACTTTCAAACAGGAAAGGGCAGTGGGTGGAGGGATGTTGTCAATGGGGAAGGGTGCTGAAACAAAAAGGGACGAGGAGTGTGGAGTCCATCCCCTGCCCTGGTAACTGTATGAAAGGAGCCCAAATGACCAGGGGCCCCCTAACAACCCCAACCCGGGGGGAAAAGGAAACCCCCAACAAGCCGGGAATGATTTGATGATGTGCCCCATAGCCATGCAGAACAGTCCAGTCAGGTGTGTAGGACTATAGTCCCACTCGCATTGTGGTGCCACCTGTGTGTAGTCTGATAAATGCTGCTCTGTGCCATTCAGGGGATTCAATGTCTGAAACAAGGCTATTGCTGAATATGGTGGCCTAGGGCAGAGACATGTAATTCAGAGGTTTGTGGACATCACAGCCTGGGACGTTGGAAGGTGACATGGGGCCAGTGTCCCAGGACATATAGAGTGCAGGTTAGTACTGGGGGTTTAAAGGGACACCACAATTTTCCCTGTATGGATTGTGGCCCTGTAGTGAGTGAGGGGGTGTAATGTTAGCATTGAATCCATCCTCCAGCATGTTGCCAACATCACCGGGGTCTGTAATGTTCCTGAGTGACTGTTGTATGTGACAGCAGATGTGGGTGTTGCCATTGACTACTGACATACCACCATAATGCCTGGTGGTACACCCGAATGTGGGAGTTTACTAGCTAGTCTTGGAGTATGTGATGAGGGACCTGGGGCCCCCACCAAGGCTGACCAGTGACCCACCCCACCCATGGGAATGTGCACCACTGTGCAACAGCGTACACCTGTTGTTGTACATAATATGTCCATGGAACATGACCAGCAGAGTGGCGTCTGTTATCGGTGTACCATCATGGCTCTGTGTGGAATAGCATGATCCATGCAGTTGTGTACATGCTAATGAAGTGCACTGGGGTATGTGCAGCATTTGTATGTGCATTGTCCATCTGCACGGGTGTCATGGTTAACAACCGCTGTCAGAGATGTCTGTAGGGTGTTGTAGTACTCATGTACTGTGTATGCTGTGATGGGTGTGGTGCGGGATGTGGCTAACAAGGTTGATTAGCATATGTTGAATCCACCAATGAGGGATAACCCCAGGTGTGTAACACCAGTCACATGGTGGTAGTGTTCATGTCAAGGTTAAGGTCTTGGAGGTGGTTTTATGGGTTGATCCAGCAGAGTGGGGGTTTATGACTCATGGATGTGTGGGTTTGAGTGGCTATCCCAGTTAAGTTTTAGTGTCAGTCACACATCAGTAGTAGCTGTCTGAGCCCACTGTCCATATACCAACAAATGAGGTATTTAACCGGGTATGATGTTAAATCTGTAGCTTGTTACAATGTGTATAGCGTCCAACAGTTAGTTGCACGGGGCACCTCTGATGCATTTTTAAAACTAGCCAGGATGTGTGCAAACATAGTGGGATAGGGGAAACCCCCTCAGCTGTGGGTGTGCCGGTCCAGGTATGTGCCTGAAAGGTATGGTCTGTCTATAACCTGTCACAGGTGTGCTCTGCAGAGCCTAGAGGCAGGTCCCAGTCACTGCAGAGATTTGAGTGGTGCATTATAAGGTGCCTTGCCTGCGCCACAGAGGAAGATGCAAGCTTTGCACATCCCCCAGTTTTGCCAGTTATTCTGCGGTGACTTATTGGAAACTGTGCAAGACAGGCAGTATAGAAGCAGCAAGAGCCTTACATGTGAGCTGTACTCCCAGGGCTGACAGGTGCAAGTCATCTGTGCCACAGCATTGTGTTTGACCAGGTCAGAAAAGGGACAGATACCAGATGCCTGTGGAATGACAATAGAGCATAGGCAACGGGAAGTGACACAGTCGTTTGTACAGTGGTATCGTGTCCAGAATGCAAATCCCCCCAGGGTTTGGCCCACCCCTCAGGGCTATAAGACTGGTGAGCTATTGCATGCCCCTGCACACTAGTCTGTGAAGTGGCATCCAGGGCAGTCACATTTGGAGAATGACAGTCACATGGGCCCTGGTGAGGTGTGCTTTAAGGTTATGTTGCAGAACCAGTTCCCCGACAGCAAGATGTAAAATGCCTTGTGTAGCCTGCTGTGTGGAACTGCGGGTGACCCCCTGGGCATTGACTGGTGTGTTGTGAATGTTATAACTCAATTGGCTGTATGTGATGGGCACACATGATCTGTGGGCTATAATTTGGGGATGTTGCCATGATGGGGCTACCTCTGGTGCCTAAAAGAGTATGGAGACGTACTGCACAAGTTGCCCCAGGTGTGGCCGTGGTGTAGATCATGTGAGACTATGTGATGGGGGGGTGTTTAATGTTACCCCCCAAATGACTGTCAGGTGCAGTCAGGGTTGGTGACACATTACCCCAGCCATAGCTGTAAACCTCCTGTCCCCAAAATGAGGAACATTACCCCTCATAATGTGTGACAAATGGGAAAAAGTGGAACACTTACACTGGCTTACTAACAGTTCAACTAGGAAGGGCATATGATGGCTAAAATAGGCTGGTTTTATGAAAAAAGATATTCTAATGAATTAATATGATTCCCATCAAAGCCATGGCTAGATTTAAAAAAACAATGAATGTGTGACAGACCCTTCAAAGTGGAACCTTGAGGAACATGCACTTTTAAAAAAAAAAAACCCCCCCAAAAAGGCATTTTTTTAAATTAAAGGTAAAAACTTGAGAAAGCTATCCCCGGGCGGGCCCGGGGCAAGGGAAGTGCATCCCCCCACAGGTTTTTTAGTGTCCGTTTGTTGGGGGAAGGTGGAACCCCATTTGGGGAAAGGGTGTAAGGGGGCAATTGGCTCTAATGCCAAAATTTCAACAATCCACATAAAAAAACAGAAGGGTGTTGGAAATATAAACCCAAAAGGGGTTAACAGTTTTGGGGTCAGACAAACCCCCTGCTAGAGGTGTGCAGCCATGAACCTTAATGTGATGTTGCATACAGTGTAAAAGACAGCACAATTTTTGAAAAAATCCTTTTGATGCAAAATTTTCCCCCAGTGGTGTTGAAATACAACAAAAAAGGTGAGAGTAATGTGCACCACACCTCCCAGTACAGTAGAACATTAATGTGTTGTTCCATCATTGTCCCCAACCCACACAAAAAATGTTACATCTTGTATGTAAGGTGTAATGGCCTGACCTAATAAGGTGCGGGTTTGTGAACAACATGGGCTGTGGGGTAGGTTTGACATATGTGCACACGAATGAAAAGCATTGTAGTAGGTAAAATCCCTGACCAATATACCTAGGTGGGGCAACTTTATGGCCTGTGTGGGAGGTGTGTGCAGTGCACCCCTGATGGTGAACCCAGGCCCCTTTAGGTGCTTTGGGTACCCATTATTCAGGGTGCCATATGGCACGGAGATCACTGGCAGGCAATCAGCACTGTGGTGACCAATATTGGATCACATCCCACCTTTAAGGGTAATGGCCATGGGTTTATACCAGCCTTCACAATCCTCACCTCCACTATGCAGCATGCTGTCTACCTTGCAAAAAGACATTTGCTACCATGATGATGGACATGCTACATGTCCATATCCTGATCTGTAAGACATATGTCATGGACAGCCACCGTCCTAATACTAGGATCCCACAGGCTGGACAGATCCCTGTGCCATATATGTGACATACCCCGCCATACCATGCAACCCTGTCCATCAAAGCTGCACATGTCATCCCAGTCATACATGGTGTGATGGCCGCATGGTAGATGTACTATCAACTGACTGGATCAGTAATGTGGCACTGATGCACCTTGGGGGGCATAATGGCTGTCTGTTACAGCTTGGAAATTTCCCGCCCTGCTATGGTTGATAACCATCCCTGCGAATGTGTCTGACTAGCCATTGTCCCATGTCTATCACATGTGCAAACAGGCGATCCTGGCAGGATGTTGAACAGTTGTACAGTGCTGTGTAAAGTATATGGCAAAACACATGCATGTACAGGTGTCCATGCAAAGTGTGCATTGTCACTGCTCAAGTCCATTAGGGTGTGTCTTTTTATATGTGACATATAACACATCAGGCAACAGATTTTGGGGGAATCCCGGCATTGCAATGGTAAGAACACAATGAGGTGAACAAAAACATTAATGGGATGAACATGTAATGGGTGAAAAAATTGGGGTGAACCAAGCATTGGGTGTCATTTTTGCCAAAAAGGGATTAACTTTGGGTTTTCAGATGTAGTAGATGTCATAGAAATGTATGTGCAGCAGTATCTCTGTACATCTCTGAAACTGTGACCTGTCACCATCATTATGTCTTACAGATAATGCCCCACCCCCCGCCAGCCAGGAGGATGATGTCCTCATCCCACAGCTCCATGAAACTATGACTTGTTGTTCAGCCATGTGCCACAGCATGCCCAGCAGCGGGTGACCTGTGGCAGGATCACAGGAGGGTGAACGATGTGGGGGGCCCTAACCACACCTACCAGCAGGTGCGCAGACACTGCAGGACTTTAACATGCAAAACAGCATGCCACTGCAATCGCAGGGAACAAGGTGGAACAGGTGGTGGGCCACCAACCCAGCCCCCACTCCCCACACCGAGGAGCTACTGGCCAGTCTGGGGACACCCCGGAACAGCATCCAAAAAACTAGCTGCCATCGGGAGGTGGGTGTCTCCCAACCAATGAGCCTGGAGTTGCCTGGTAAGTCAGTACTGCACATATGGCTATTATATCCCATTTCGTTGCATGAGTCACTGTACATTATGTAATGTAACAACATATGCCAGGTATGTGGACACATGCTGCATACTACATACTTCTGTGTATGCACACATGTGCATACTATATGCTATTACACAGGTGAATGTGTTAACATGCACAGTGCAACCTGTGGCTGTCATACAGTCATGGATAATGTTCATACTGCTGTGTCACCCTATACAGGTACCTCTGCCAGACATGAGTCCGGGAGGTGAGACCTGTCCCTTTTAGTGTAGATCTATTTGCCATGTGGCCAGTTAACACTTGCACACCCGATGTTTGTTCCAGTCACCATATACAGGTCGCCACCCATCATTCACACAGGCCACCCATGTGCAATATATACAAATGAAATGATACACTGACTTGAAACCACAGTACTGTCATTGCGACATGTGGTCAGCTTTTACAACAGTGGAGGTGTTCTACAATGGAGGCATATGTAGTATGCAAAAAACATGTGGTAGCCCCAGTACCACACAGTGAGCTGTGATATGGGCACCCCCAGGTGTCACCATTGTGTCATATGCCCTGCATTGGGGGCACACATTGTGATGTGCCACCTGACATGTCCCAGACATGTAATGTTCTGTCTGCAATATTGTCACATATCCATGACCTATACCCCACATACCAAACATACAACCCGTTGTCTGCATAGCCTGTGGATTGTGACATATCTGACATCTATGGGTGTATGTCATATGGGACAACACAGACATGTGAGATAGATGCCATCACACACATTTGGCCAACACATTCACACATGGCCATGGGGATGGCCAGAGACATGTACCCACAAAATGGGATGTGTATACACCCTGTTTCACATTGTCCACACATGGTCCAATTATAGCCTTAGTTGACCGATTATACAGTTGATGTGGTACACTGGGCAACCTAAAAGCCTGTGCACAGCTACTGGGGGTGTCACTGAAGTCTACCAAAATGATCTGTTGAACATCAACTTTTTGCAGTTATGGCTATGCAATGTGTACATATTATGCATTCTACAGCAAATAGATGCCTCATGATGCCATGCAATGGCACAGTGTCTGTACTTCACACTGTATAGCAATGTAGATGGGTCACACTACCCCCCCATGCTCATGCACATTTGCCTGCATTCTATCTGTAGGGCATACAGACAACACTGCAATGTGAAGCCCATTATGATTTTACATGTGTCAGGACACCATTGTGTCAGACATGTATGCATGTTAAGCACATGTCAGCAGATTACATGTCAAGGTCACATCAGCCATGTGTACTGTTATCCTGTTCTGGGGCCCCATGGTGTATCACGGGATGCATGCATACTACCATGATTGTGTGAACTGCATGGCTACTGATATGACACCTGCTTGCTGTAGGGGCACCCCAGGGGGGTATGCTTACTAACACTATTAATGTCTGAGCTGCATGCCCCCTGTGTATCACAGGCATGCTGCATGCCATCTGTCAAATCACATGCATGGGGTGTGTTGTGTGTGTGTTTTTGTCTGTGTGTGTTTTGTTGTTGTGTTGTGTGTGTCTGTGTCTGTGTGTGTGTTGTGTTGTGTGTGTGTGTGTGTGTGTGTGTGTGTGTTTTGTGTGTGTTTTGTCTTTTGTCTGTGTGTCTGTGTGTCAGCCGTATTTTTGTTCACAGGTGATGTTATTCCCCCCGGGGCCATCTGATGTTAGTGTCCCCCAAAAAGGGGGATGAACATATGCATGAGGTACAGGCAGGGTTGTCAGGTAATTTGCCGGTTCCATCCCACACCCCTCTTCCCCGACAAGTTTGCCAAAAATTGCACACCAGTGGCCCTAGAGGAAGGACAGCAGCCTGTTAGGGAACGGAACTGTGGACAGAAGGTGGTTCACACCCTGGGGTTCAGTGTAATGTGCAGATGTGCCAACAGGAGGGCGGGCTGGAGGGGACCTCTGGCAACATCACCTGCAGGACAGAGAGCAGCTGGATACCAGACATGTTTAACTGAATGGTGGCAACATGTGCTGTGGGGAACAGGAAAGGGGAGGTGAGGGGCTGATTACCCAAAAACAACACCACATTGGCAAATGCCAACAGCAATTCATGTTCGGTAGGCAGGTGACTGGTCAACCGACCGGGCATGGCAAACCCTATGTCTTGGGGGAAAACGGTAGGGGAATGGGGGTAGGCCCGGGATGAGGCCGCAACACCACCTAGTGTGGCGACGTGAGCGCCACCCACATGCCCCCCCCATATCCGGTAGCAACATGCAGCTGGGGTCCTTACACCACACAGCACCACGTGGCTCCCTCAACTTCTCAGGGGACACGGTTCCACACATGTGTCGGGCAGTAGCCCCTGACCTCCCCCTGGTAGTGCCGCAACCCCACACACAGGTCATTGGGCTGGACGGACAAAATGAGTGTAAACCTGGTTGCAATTTGGGGTGTCAATTTTGTGTGGAAAAAAATGGAAAATGTGTACCAAAACCCCCAGCAAACCAATGTAGGGTCCACAATCCCCATGTTCTGAACAGACATGTTAAAACCCGGCCCTTAAACCATGTGTCATCCCTTTTGCAGCCATGCCCCGGAAACAACACCCTGGCATATGATGGCCTGTCCCTCCCTGTTACACCACTGCAGGGGTTCCAAATATTCTGATGACAGGGTGAAAAGAATGGAAGGGGATGTAATAACCTTACATATGGTGAATGTTTCAGGGGTTGTAATATGAGATGTGAGTGCATGGTTGGACTGTGCATGACCGTCATACCCTGATTCAGGTGCACATCATTGTGATGGTTCCTTGGTCTCCCAAAATCTGACACCATGTTGGGGAACCCGGTTCCCCCTTTTGGTGACTTATGGCCACAGGGAGTGTTTTCATCCCCATTAAAGGGTTATCACAGGGTTGGCAAAATTCACTGTATGTACCCTCAACCGACGGGACACCCAAAATACACAGTGTCCACAAACGCACCGAACTGTGGTCACCCACTACACTGGAATGAGTTTAAAAACAACACTTACAGGATGGTACATGGTCAGGGTTGTACACACCCAAATGATTGATGTCACTTGTATGAGGCCCCCGTTGATAGGGCCCCCCAGCAGGAAATGGCCACATTCCGGTGTCCCCTATAAACCCCATAGGTTGGGTGGGGCCCTTGCCTATTTTGGGACACCCCCACGTTATGCAACCCCCACGGCACGAAAGGAAAATGCACGGTGCCCAAAGGCTGGGATTGGCACAACGGGAGGCACTGCACACCCTTTCTTACACCCGGGGGGTCACCCCTTTATTACAACACCCCCCAAAGCACCCCCATACATCATACCACACTGTGGGGAACAATTGTTACCGCCGACGTGTTGATGCACCCCACCGGCCCCCATGTTCCCCCTGGTTGTACAGATTTACAAGGTGTACAGGGGGTTGTAAAACTGGGACATAACCCCACAAGGGATTTCGGTCAACATTCACCTGGAGTGTGAATGATACACCTCCATATGATGACATTTGATAGACATCAGCGGTATTGTTGCATTATGTTACCAACCATGTTGGCAATTGTCTGTAATGCACTGGGGGTTGTCGGTGTTCATGCCCTTGCATATATAACACCTGACCCTGTGGCATTTGTCGCACCCCGAACTGACAAACCATGTTTGCACATGGTGTGGTGGTTGTAAACTGTGAGCCACCCCCCCACAATACTTACACAGGGGGCACCACTTTTGACCCCCTTACGCTGTGTGCACCTTTTCAGGGTCAATGATGGGGCTGCAGGGGGTCATGTGTTAGTGCCTTGTTTACATCCACTGCACATCATGGGGCTGATGCACACTACAAAATCAATGGCTCCTGTTCCTTTTGATGCAGCTTTGACATGTGTGTTGCAAAAAACATGGGCTGTATGAATATTTCCAGGTGCCATAAAAGGGGATTTTCCCGCAACATTGCCCCCCTGTAGTGTGGCATTCAACAGACATGGACCCACCTTCCATTTTTGACATTCTTAGGACTTTTTCATAGGTCTAAAAAGGTGTTGTTGTTTGTTTTTGTGGGGCCCTGCCACACCCACAATACATTATGACAATTTCCCTTTTCATTGGTGTCCCGATGTGCACACTGAAGGGGCCTGGATGCTTGGGTGTGTTAGTATCTGGAGGGTTAAATGTTATCCCCGTAATGTGATTGAAATGGTGTACACCCTTGCCCCAATGGTGTGTTGGTGTTGTGGTTTTGGTGTGTTTGTGCCCATGACAGGTATGCTTAAGCTACATTACCTGCGTTTTTTTTGGGGGACCGCACCTTGGGAAGCTGTGGGCGCTTTTTTGACAGGTCATGCATTGTGTAGGTTTATAGGAAATTATATTACTTCCCTTCTGTTGTGTTTGTGTGTTTTGTGCAGCGCCCAACGGGGACTAATATGCTTTTTAGATGGACCACAGTAATCCATGTCCGGTGATGGACCACGGGGCCCTGGACCTTGTGTTTAATATCTCGAAAACGGTTTGAAAGCTAAGTGTGTGGATGAGTAGGTGTAATGACCCAGCGCCAATGTTTTTGGTGTGGTGGGTGTTTTTTGTTGGTGATGTCCCTTGGGATCGGAAACCCTTTTTATGGTTCACCACAGATTGCCTTTGGGATTCCCACACACTGGAATCTTTGGGGACTGCTGTGGATCTGTCCTTGTATTGTTTTAGTGTATAATGTTAGTTTTAGTACCCACTGCCGGTGTTTTGGCCACTGTGGGAAATTTCCTTTTTTTGATCACTCAAACAATCCTGCCTGGGTTTGGGGTGTCACCCCCTAGAAAATTTTTGGATCGGTTTTTTAATCCGACCCCTTAAAAGGTGTGGTAAGGGTTATGTTTGTTCCCACCCTGCCAATGTGTGTTTGTGTGTGTGTTGTGTTGTTTTTTTTTTTTTTTTTTCCCCATATATTATTTTTAATTTATAAAATATATCCCCCACCTTTGCCTTTATGATGCACATAGAAGAAACCTTTGGGGCTCTTGTTTGTAATCTCGGTAGGTTCTTAAATGTTGCTGTATGTTGGAGTTAGGTGTATTTCACCCCCAGTTCTGCCAAATGTGTGTGTGTTTGTGTGTGTGTGTGTGGTGCCCATCTGGGGACCCTTTTTTTGGGTTTTTGACGCTACCCACAGTATACCCCTATGTCTTTCCTTTGAGTACCACCCAAAGTTTTCCTTACTGTTTTTATAACTCCCAAATTCTGAAATTGGCAGCTTATGTGATAGGGAGATTAATTATTGCCCTCCAAGTGTGTTGTTGGTTTTGTTGTTGTTTTTGGGTTTGGTGTCTTCCCATTTTGGGACTTTTTAAAGCTTTAACCCCCAAATTCCGTGGCTTTTTTTGGGACACCCACCTAGAAAAATGCCTTGGGGTCTGTGTTTAGTAATTCAGGCCTTCTGAAATTTCCCCCGGGTAAGGGTGTTATTAATTTCAAACCCCCCCCCAAGGGGTTGTTTTTTCCAGGGCAACAACTGCTTTTACATATTCACCACCATAACACGTGCGGCCGCCTTTGATGGTTTTTCACAGGGTGACACCTGGGGATTTTTGATCTATAATCAGTTCACGTCTGTCACTGCCTAATGTTTGTTGGGACAGTGGGTTTGTTTTTCTTCCAACCTGCCACTGTTTTTTGTTCTGTATTTTCCATTATTATATTCTATTAAATTATTAAAATATTTATTTTTTTAATTTTCTAAAAATTGCCTTCTGGAATATGCATTATGAATTTGCATAGTTTACATACCAAAGGGGGATGTTGAAATCCCAACATTTCCTAACGCTTTTCCGGGGTTTACACCCCCCTGTTTGCTGTATACTTGGCAGACATCTATCCTTGCGTATCCACTTATGAACCCGGGGGCTTCAGTATCATGGCCTGTTTTGGGTGTATTCTATTTTCTTTCATGGTGTTTGCCCCATTATTTGTAAAGGGCAGCCCCATAACTTTATTCCTGGCAATTACAAACCCGCCAACAACCCCTAGGGTTTTCATACCCTGATTATCTTTCATCATAATCTGTTTTAACCGTACTGTTTTGACATACCCCTCCACCTCCAGAAAACATCTGGCAAACCTTCTTTTCCAAAAAAAAAAAAAAAAAAAAAAAAAAAGAAAAAAAAAAAAAGAAAAATATTTAAATGGGGAAAAAGAAAAAAAAAAAAAAAAAAAAAAAAAAAAAAAAAAAAAAAAAAAAGAAGAAAAAAAAAAAAAAAAAAAAAAAAAAAAAAACCGAAAAAAAAGAAAAAAAAAAAAAAAAAAAAAAAAAAAAAAATTTTTGTGGATTTTAAATTTTACCCTTTGGGCCCCCCCCCTGGGCTACCTTGGGTTTTCCCCAAAAAATGTTTTACCAAAAAGCCCCCCCCCAATTTTTTCCCCGATTTTGCCCCCCCGAAAAAAAGGGGGCACTTTTTGCCCCCCCCTTCCAATGATGGTTGAACCCCCCCCTACGGATGGAAATTTTTTGACACACCCACCCAGAGGGTTGTATTCCTCACAAAGGCGAACAGCTGCTTATCCACAATAATTCTATCATGTACACCTTATGTGCACGCGGTATTTGCGCTTTCCGTCAGTGGCAGAGCTCACGACGAGTATGGGGGACTGGACATTGTAACGGTGACACTGCATGACACCCTGAGGGACACATTTCTTTTGAGTCTATTAACCTTCCACATTGACTTTCACAGGGAATACGTTGTCATTCACATTTGTCGGAGTACATGCTTATGACTTGTACATGTTTTGTCATTTGTCCTGACGTCTTTCTTCTCACCTGTCCACCTAGTATCACTAGTTCTGTACATGTATTTTGGACAGGTTACCTTCATATCTCTCACCTGTACACATTATGGGTAAACGCCCTGATGTTTGACCTTTGCTCTTGTTACATTTGTCATAATAATGTGCCTTTCTGGTAAATTACTGGCAAGGCATTATGAACTGTGCGGTTAGATAATAGTGACTGATATTTCTATGTCATGATTAGTAACACTCATAACATTCATATTTCTGACTATGCCAGTATTCTATCAATGTTCCGACTTTGTCTGGGGTATATCTAATATAGTCCCTATTTGTATTTCATGTACTATGCCTTAGTGCAGCTGTCTTATTCTGACAGTTTGCCAGGTATGGTTACCATCTTAGTCGTACGCAAGTCCATCCATGATAATCGCCTACATGACACTGATATAGGGCCCTGCATATTCTCACAATGTAAGTCTTTAATGAAATGCCACAATTTAGTGGCATTTCATTAAAGAGTTACATTGGGAAATACTGGCAAGCAGTTCAGGTTACGACTGCATACCCTTCAGAGAATCCATGCTACTGACACACCCATTATTCTATCCACTTTCTATGTTTGTTCTGGCACATATCTGAGGATTGTCCCTATTTGTACCAGTAGTTTGCATGGCTTTGTCCGGTTTCAAACTTTACGGGGTTAACAGGTTTGAGCCATGTATATATAACGTGGGGGAAACAGCATTCATTTACTATGCTGTGAGCGGATCACACACGCACAGGCGCACTTGCATATACAAGTTGTGGGTTACATCTGTTTAATAGATATGTGTGCTTGCGCGGCCTTTCATACTTCTGACCGTAACACTTACTTATCTGTAGTCCGGTTTATGGACTGGTGTGAAACACATGGTTCACCTTTACGTATTTAACTGTGTGCACAGCACAAACGCATTCATTACACTTTACAGGGATATCTGCAGTGGTCGTAGGTCAACCGGGACTGCATTAAGGTTGGACGGATGCCGGAAACAGTATTCTGTTGCTGTTCTGCCTCATTGATATGCATACCCATAGTACTTAGCTACATCGACATATGCCTCACCGCTTAACTTACAACACAGGCATCCATTCCCCTGCTGTGATAAACGCGGTACTACATATTACACATTCACTATTGCCTACTGCTGTGGACCCCAGCTGCATTGTTAATCACTCCGAGGATATGCAGAACACCAGGGCATATAGTGGTATCACATACATGTTTCTGATTGTCAGGGTGTTCATGTAGTGATCTGGGTATAGGCTTGTCTGCCTGGTGAACGGAACTTCCCTGGCCGAGTTCAAATGTCAGATGAAGCATGTGGACAGGGAGCTTCTCCCTATTATGAACATTTTACCTGTATTTATAGACACATGTGTTTGTGCACCTATCAGGAGCTTATTCTGTTGGCTGTACATATTATGGGTGGGGTTGTTACAGTCCATACTCCATGGTGAGGGGCGGGGGTTCCCATTTACATTTGACTATTACCTGTATTCATTCATACGGGGATTATTTTCTTGGACATGTTGTGACTACAGGTATGCAGTTGTACATTACACAAATGTCATGGGTTGTTACTGTACATATGTACGGACCATACCTCTCAACCTCTTTGAGCAACAAATCTGCGCAAACCCTACATGATGGGGAGAGTAAGAGGGACACATTTTAACTAGTTTCCTTACAAGCTTATAACGTTGATAGAATACTAGGTTTTGCATTATCATGACTCTTCTGCGGGATGTGGAGTGTTATACTTAATCCTCATTATTTCATGACGTCAATCCACACCTATTTACCGGACAGATGCAGATAGTCGGAGTCACACAACAATATGAGCCAACACTCTGGTCATTCTGCGAATATCTGGACAGTTGAGTGACATGCTACGAACCTCTGTAATACGCTGTTGTGTTCTGGCACAGCAGTAGCTCGGCATTAGGGACAGATGTCAGGACGTGCTGGCAGACAGTTGAGTTTCAGACTTCATACTCCGGACATTAATGCCATTGTGGAAACTGTCATTCTATGATATCTCTATGTTTATCCATCCACATGGATATATTCCTGCTTGCACCTGTTATACATTCTAGGGATCTCACTCCTCTGAGCTCTCCATACTCCTGCTCCTCTCTACCCTCCAGCTTAACCAGACATAGCTGACACTCACTTGACTCCAAGTATGTCATTGTTGTAAATGTCTGTATTACCACTACAAAACTCTGGATTTGCACTGTCTTATTATGCACATTTTATGCATGTGTATTTCCTGACTGTATGCCTTTTACTCTTGTATTTTACCTTTAACATTATGTAGCCTTTATTTCCTTGTATTGCATGTGGAGCTTTTCTACCCGGGCCTCCACTGTTACTGGGCACTTCTTTGCCCAGTGGACTTCCCGGGTACTCAGACTGCACATACATGAATAACTTCTAACAGCTATCTTTGCGTATTGTACCTGCTGTTGCACCTTTGTCTCACTTGTATTCACGGCTCTGTCCAGATATCTAGCTCACACAGATTGTCAGGTATGGTCGGTCATGCTGGCACACACTAGGTATCCCTCACACTTCATCATGGTTATTCTGTTAATGTCTGGTGTCTTCCTCACCCTTCTGCCATGTGCCACTATGCGAGTGTGCAATATATTCTCCCGCATATTTATGTGGGGACACGTGCATCACGGGATGGTGTTTTATCCTGGGTACTAGGTTATGCATGACCACTCAGGTCTGGACAGTGTCTTGGACCTCTACTTCACGTTTTGACTTGTGTCCAGATATGTACAGGATTGGACACCTTGTCGTCATACCCATTCTACTATTTACACAGGTTACTTATCCCATAAGGGATATTCCAGAAATTGGACCATTCCACACAGAAACGATATCGAAATGTATTTTGGCTTTATGAAAATATGCAGGGGGTTTAACATGCAGGGAATACATGGTTTGCTATCCTGACACTGCCTAGGGTGACAATACCTACTACATATGCGTAGGAGTCGGTATGTGTAGCTGTGTCTGCAACGAACCATTGGGCCACGTACGGGTGGATTTGGTAGACGTTCTGTTACGGGGGTGGGTTGTGTGATGTGGAGGGTATGCTGGGTAGCCCATTTTGCAGCGAGGTGTGTTGCATTTGTTATGGCCAGTTCCATCAGGACCAACCTGTTGGTATGTGACGGTGACATATCTATACATTTTGATCGCACATTTACATGATACATATGTTTGTGGGATTGTGTTCTACACTATGGCCTGTCTGCTTGTCTTGCAGCTGTTTCTCCATGTGTTTATGTCCACTTCACCCACTGCCCCCTCCTATACTTCTAGTTCACCTTTTCTGCATATGACACAGTATCGCCTTTGCGGGTTTTACCATTACCCATCCACCCCTCACATGTAAATTACTCACATCCGATAGCTCACTACTTTTGTTGTTGGGCCATGACACGGCCAGAGTAGCACATTGACTGCCCTACAGGTGTCGGGTACCTTTATGGTTGTGTGGACTACCCTGCCATGTTTGCGTCCCACGTGCTATACCTCACACACATGGGTACATGCCCATACTTCACTTTCATTACTTAGATGGTATACCAGGGTACTACCCATTCGGCTGTGTCACATACTAGTTTGGCTTCTACCGATGACTCCCGAGTTTTGCAGACCTGTTGTACTCATTGGGGGGATGGCACCTATTCCTATGTCCATGCTATTCCTTCCACATATCCGACTGTTGTGGACAATGCCTCCCCACAGTCTACGGTACTGTTTTCATCTTTTTAATTGGCCACATTGTAACATTTGCGGTGGACACAACACATTTTACACGCTGAAACATACCCACGGTCAGTTCAGCAGATAGAACTTACAACTCTTGCCTATATCTAAGCTTTAGTCTTGTAGCATTTCAGTGGCTTATTCTTTTTCTTATGACATTTATGTAATATACGTGTGGAGAACAACTGTTTAATGCCACTATTACATGACGTCTGAGGGATAATTATGTCCTATAGTCTCTGCACATTTGCCATGTTTACAAGGTTGTGTCGGGACACATCTGGCCGCAGCGGTACTGTCGCTCACAAAGTGGGACAGGTGGTATTCTTAGTCGATGGTATGGGTCATACTGTTCCTTTCTTCCTACATGTGTCCTTATTGTTGTAGCTGTTTCTATGCCCCTGATTCATTTACATGTGTATTCTATTCCCTATCACATTTGTTATGTGGGATACAGACATACCTTTTGTATGTGACTATTACATCCCTTGTGGGATATGATTCAGACATACAGTCACTACATATATCTACATTTCTCCTCGTGTGTTTTGTTATGGACACATCTGCACAGCTATGTACCCTCCCTCACATTATGGGTCAGCTGGTGACCCTCTCCATTGGGCTGGACGTACCTCCTTGCGGCGCCTTTGCATATGATATGTTTCACTTCCACATGGTATAGCTATCAACACTATGTTGGACTACAGGCACACGGTTTTTCTGTCACTTGTTCAAGGGTAGGGACCTGTTATTCCCTATTGTGCATTTGTGTTTGCTTCTTCATTTTCTGTTCGCGGGGACTATCTTGCATGCTTTGTATACGTTTCAGTCTCCACGGACACTGATAGGTGCGATTATTACTGCAGGCGGACTATAATATTTAGCAGTTTAGGTTGCTCATCGACAGCCGACATTGACAAGCCTCCCTCCGCAACTTCGTTACGCCCCATGCACTCGCGCACGTTTCCTATGCATGTGGCTGTGGCGGCTGCACACCTTCATTAATATGCATATGGCGCTACTACTCCATATATACGCCGCACGGCCGGCGCAAGCCTTACACCGGCCTTGTGCCGAGCTTCATGAATCCGGGGGATGATAAAAGCAATGGACAGTATTAGAACAGATCAGGATCAATAGTACACTGTTGCAAATAATAAACTAAATATATCAGCACAGGCAGAAAAACTTATAAATATAAAGGAAAAGTACAAAATAAACAATTTATTGATGACACAAAAAAGTTAAATAAATATACAGCATCAACAGCTTTATTGAGAATTGGGAAACAAGGCAAAAGGAATTGAAACACTTCAAAAAAAAAAAAAAAAAAAGAAGAAGAAATAGACACATTTTGGAGAAATACCTACTAAGATCCTATGGAATAGAACAAAGATGCTGAATGAACAGAAGAAGTAAAAGAAAGAATAAGAAGTTTAAATGTGCAGGTTATGAAATGGGATGAAGTAACAACTAGAGAAACTGAAACAAAATTAAGAAAAGCTCCTAAATGGAAATCCCCAGGCCAAGATGCAGTACTTAACTTCTGGCTGAACACCTTTACATGAAGATTGCGCCATGAGTAAGAACTATTGAACAGACACCAACCTGGTTAACAACAGGTAAAATAATACTCCTGAACCTGCAAGCTAGCCTAAAAACTATAGTCCAATAACTTGCCTTTCCACAATGTATAAATTATGCACTGGAATTGATGCTCACATAATTTATAGTAATTTAGAAGAAAACTCAATCATGGCAGTAAAACAAAAGGGTAACAAAAGAAAGTCATATAGAACAAAGGATCATTTGCTGTTAAATAAAGTCATAATGGAGAACTGTAAAAGGGCATGGATACACTACAAAAAGCATTTGACAGTATTCTATATTCATGGATAAAATATTGATTAAAAATGTATAAAATACACCCTACACTGATTAATTACATTACAGTGACAATGAAACAGTGGCAAACCACTTTGCAGTTAAGCCATGATAAAGTAAAAATTATTATTCCAGGGATAAAAATTCAAAGGGAGATATTTCAGGGTGACTCTTTGTCACCACTGCTCTTTTGTCTTGCCCTTAACCCATTAAGCTCTTTGCTTAACAGATTAGGTCATGGTTACAATTTGTCTGCCAGAAAAAAAGTGTAAAGACTTATCATCTTCTTTTTGTAGATGGTTTAAATCTGTACAGTTCATCAAACGAGGAATGGAAAGTAAAACTACAGATGGCCAAAACTTTGTCAGATGATATAAGAATGTAATTTCGTCTTGATCAATGTGCAAAAGCAACCATTAAAGTAGGAAAGCTGCAACACCCCAAAAACATCAGTCTGGGACAGGAATATGATATAAAAGACCTTGAGCAAGAGGGAGTGTGTAAATATCTGGGAACTGATGAAAGATCAACAATAAAACATGAGCAAATGTGAATAAAACTTAGTAAGGAATATTTTAGAAGACTAAAATTAATACTGAAAACAGCTGTGACATCTAGGAACAAAATCCAGGCTATAAACCAATTTGCTGTTCCTGTCCTAACTTACAGTTTTTGAGTCATTGGCTGGTGCCAAAAGTTACTAGATCAGTTGGACAGGAAAACAAGAAAAATGCTTCATACTTATCAAATGACTTATAAAAATCAGTGTATACCAAGATTATACATTCCCCATTCTGAAGGAGGTATGAATCTTCTTGAAATTGATTATATGTATAAATTTGGATAGTAAAACTGCATACAGTTCTGCTGAATTCACAGGACTCGAAACATAGTGAACATTTTAAAACATGAGGAGAATAAGTATAAGATGACTTTCTTGTTTAGTTTAGCACAAACATATTGGTGTCAAACAGGAATGGAAATCAAACCAGAAGTAGATAAAAAGGCAGCAACTGAATTGGCCAAAAAACAAAAGTAAGAAAGAATGTAAGGTGAAGGATTGGATGAGAAAGCAAGAAATGTGGAAAATGCATAAGCATAGCTGCAAGTACAGAAAATTCTTGGAACAATCTCATGTCAGTCAGGACTTGAATGCAGGAATGGTTAAGGAGTGGTGAATCTAAACCAAAAGATGTAAGGTTAATATTGACGGTTCAGGATACTGGACTACGTACACATTGGTTTACAAAGTTTATTGAACATGGGGAGAAACAGACAAATGTAGGTTTTGTAAAACAGAATTGGAAACAGTTGCAGATCTTGTTGCTGTGTGTGAAACACTAATGGCAGAAGGACTCTATACTGAAAGGCATAAACATGTGGCAAGATTGTTGCATTGCGGATTGTGCAAAAATTATATAATTGAAAGAGCTGAAAAACAGCTGAAGCTGAAAAAAAAATGGAAACATGAGCCACAAAGCATTATAGAACATGATGAAGTTTATAATACATGGGATCAGCCATGACCAGCAGTTCAAAAATAGATGCGAGTGTTAGAAAAATGTGTATTTGAATATATGAGAAATGCTAGTTTAAAAGCAAAGTAGTATATAATGCATTTTATTCTATTAATCATATAATAGTAAGGATTAATTCATGTGTAAATGTAAGTAGTTTTGAAACTGCAGTGTGGCTTGAAGCAAAGCTGACCTTCGACCCTGGCAGATGCAAGCTTAGCAAGTTTTAATGTTTATGCTTTTCACAAGTGATTATCTGCTGGGTCAGGAAATTAAATGTGTGAAATAATGAAATCTTCTGCTCTTTCCTGTTGGAATGATTTGGCCTTGTATATGTGTTACTAAGATAAGCACGCAGCTGGTAGGAAAGTGTAACAGAGAACAAAGAAGATTATTAAAAGACTGAATCTGCTATTGTATTCGAACTGATATGAAACCTTGAAGAAGTAACTTTACAGAAAGACATTATGTCTGACCAGCTGGATAGCAAGGCTGTATTGTATCTAGAGGAAAAGTTTTTTTAAATATACAGCATCAACAGCTTTATGAATAGAAGACTGTAAGCTAAAGTGATGTAGATGCCCTGTGACATATTACGTCAGTAAGGTGGGCATAGCTTAAATGTTAAACCTATATAAAATTGTGTGCTTCCTGTTTCATGTCAGACAAAATTCTGTACTTGTACGTTTTTTGCCTCCTGGTGTACACTAGTAAACTTTTTAACCTGAACCTCCTGTGTATTGAAATCTTATTTTATTTAACAGCGAGAAAGCCAGATATAGTAGTTCATCAAAAGAAGACAAAATTAGTGTTGCTCATTGAAATTGCTGCACCCAGTAAATACAGTATCTTATTATGCAGAAAGAGAGACAAAGTAATAAAATACCAGGATTTACATGCAGAAACAATGGCAGTATGGAAGAAGGATACCCAGAGAGCTCTAATAGCAGTAGGAGCAACAGGTCTTATAAAAAAGAATTTATAATCATACTTAGCTATGTTACCGATACATGTAACTCTGTAGGAATTGCAGAAGGAGTCTGTTCTGGGCACATTGTGGGTGTTGCAAAGAATACTTCTGAGTAACATCAAAGACTTGACTTAGGAATGGGTTCTATTCCCATCCTGGTATTAGAACCCAAAAGACTCATACAAATTAAAAACAGAAATAGATAAAAGTGCTGTCATGTTCATTGTTTATGGTTCAGGTCTCAACCAATGGACAGCTTTCAATGAACTTAACTAAAAGTTCCTCTTCACTTGTAAGTCAATCCCATGGTTTCATTTCTCGGTACTTTCTAGTTCCATTATTGTACAGTTTAATTATCAGTAATCAGCCAGTACTTAATGGCAGGTGCTAGGGGATATGTCAAAATTCATGTTTTTCTGTTGTTTACCATCAGGCAGCTTTTAGTCTGACAGTTCAACTTTCAATAGATTGGGGGAAGGTTAACTGTTCTGGAAGAAATATGAACCATTCTCTCTGAATTTCTTTTATTTGTAGTCTTTTGCTGACATTAAAAAAATGTATCAATTCACTGGTATATGTAACAATGTAGTGGTTACATAGTGTACTGTATTTTTTTTTTATCCAAGTGGTTTGTTCTTACATTTTGCAAGCCAGTGCTGTTATGTACATTGAACTGGTTTACTGCTGATGGAAATACATGCAATGAATACATTAATGTGATCTTCAGGAGTGTAGTTTACTTCTATAATGACATCCATGTCCCTTCCAGTCTGTTCCTTTGGTTGGTCTCACTGCTATGCTCAATGTGGTAGAAAGAGGCAGATGAATGACAGTAGATGTCTTTACATGCAGAGTAAAGGAAGCATTACTACTGGACTGCTAAATAAGGACAGATGACCAGTAAGTATAAAATTTCATACCAACACAGGTTAAAGAAAAGGCTGGCTATATTTGATGCAGGATTTCAAAACAGGGCTGCATTGCAATAAAAAAGAATATGGCAAAGTTATAAAAAGTAGAATACTTTTTAAATAAAACCATACATCTAATTCAACAACATTAAGGTGAAAAAGACAGTTCTTCCTAATACAGCTGATGGGAACAGCAGAATTGCTTTTGCATCCCCTCTTTTCTAGTAGTTTCTGTCATCTACACATGATCTAGCAGATTTTATCAGCTGCAGTGACAGTTTTGACATCACTGGAAGAGTTGATGAAGAGTCTGTTATCATCAAAAGAACTACAAGTTTTTATTCTAACAAAAGCCCACAATTTAGCTACTTTTTGGTTGATGCTAGATGCCATCTAACTACTGTCAATAGCATAAAATAGGCTATGAAAGAAGCACAAATTAATGTAAATCAAGAAAAAGAGAATCAGTCCTATTACAGCAGGGATATAAGATGATTGGGACTCACACTACTGCCATTGCATTTTAATAGCATAAGAAAACACACCAATTTCCTTATGTCTAACGAGTCATTTAAATGAGACTTGTGATGGATTATGAAGAAGAGAAAGAAAAGCAAGAAAATAAAATTACATTAATATGGCAGGTCCATGTTGACCATTTTGTGGAAAAACATTATAATTTTAGAAGAAGCGCTTAGAAGAATTTGGATGCATTAAAATACATCAGAAAAACAAAGATACGATGAAAAGCACATTACTTTTAAGGTGGACTTTTTCTTTCATGGAACTTTGTGGAGTGCATCAATACTGATTCAGTTCTATGGGGTCACTAAGTATACTTCCCCAGGAAATAAGTAGATTAGGAAAATAAGAGGACTAATCTTTATGCTTCTCTTCCTGACTAAGCCATCTATTGAACCAGTGCTTATGTGTTGCATCATTTAAGGGATTATAGATTTTTTTAATACCAAGAGTGTTTTATCCAAGAATGTATATTTGTTCAAAGATTCCTAGTAATTTTTATCTACAGTGCCCAGTGGTTTATATTTTGATGGTTCAATTTTTGTCACAATTGATTCTTTTTCTTCTTTCAGTGTTTCCCGGTTAGGGGTCATCACAGCAGATCACCTGTCTGTTCATGATTGGCAGTGGAGTTTTACAAGGTCGAGGTACCAGCCTGGTGTCCAACCTTCCACGGAAGGCACACACATGCACGGACTCATGCCTAGGGCTAATTTAGAGTATCCAATCCACCTACACCATGTCTTTGGGATGTGGGAGGAAGCCGGAGCACCTGGAGGAAACCCACTCAACCACAGGGAGGACATGCAGACTTCGCACAGAAGGCACCCCAGCCGAGGATCAAACTGGAGAACCTCTTGCTGTGAGATGGCAATGCTAACCACTGCACTACTGCATCTGCTCTTTTGTCACTATTGATATTCACAGCAAAAAACACGTTAACACTTCGTAATGGGCAATGACAGAAAAAAATGTCCTGAATATCAATAGTTTGTCACTATTGATATTCAGGACTTGTTTTCTGTCATTCCCCATTATGAAGGGTTAAACAGGTTTATAAATACCTGTGTTTCTATTCCGAATTAGGCCACAGCAAGGTTCTTATGCTTAGGACACTAATGGAAGAGAATGGAAGGAATTCAGAACTAGCTATTCAGACAGGTGAGTGATGTTGCAATGGGGGAGGCTTGGGCCCCTGTCTTTGCAAATATTGTTTTAGCTCATTGGGAAAACAGTTTGTATTTCTGTCTGAATTTAGAAATGCTGGTCTCTGCATGGTTGCTTTCTTGATGACATTATTATTTTTTTGGGCAGATACCAAGGATAAAATGGATACATTTTTTCAGTATTTTCACTGTACAACACATTTCCTTAAATTTGCCTTGAACTTACATTTCAAAAAGATGAAGTATTCTGATGTTTCTATTATAAAGAACAGAGCATTGAACAAGTTTGAATCCATAATATATCGAAAACCTAGCTATTCTAACTCCCTATTGCATTTTGATAGCTGGAATCTCATTCATCAAAAAAGTCCTTAGTTTATTTATTTATTTATTTATTTACATTTGTTTACCAGGAAATTCCGACTGGACGCAGGTCCTTTTTCACCAGATGCCATGGAAAAAAGCTCCACATCATGTACATGATAAATAGAGATACAAAGTTGCAGCAATAGTAAACAGCATTACAGGTTGTTGGCTTTAATACAGTAACAAGATATCGATTATCAACCAGTATATACAGTAAATGTTGCAAGTTAAGATAGTTTCTTGTTTATAATATTAGCAACAAAATTGTCAGACAAGATTTTAAAGTATGTGAAGACAACTAGCTAATTCTGACTGTGGCTAGTAGTGGTGGTAGTATAGTTGGCTTAAGAGTCTAGGTGGGGGTAATTGTGGGGGTGTTAGTCTGGATTAGAACAAGGACAAAGCCAGTGCAAATTTAAGTGAAATTTGAGGGCAGTCTTGAAAAGGCTGCTGGAAGGTAGAGTAGTTATAGAGGTTGGAAGAGTGTTCCAAAGTTTAGATGTGGTACATAAAAATATGGCTTCTCGAGGGTGGAGCCTGAATGGCTAACTGAAACCAGCAGTATTTTAGAGCTCCATATAACTAGTTAAATAAGACAGGAAAAATATTCTTTTTTTTCTTCAAAGTTTAAAATCTTATAGATAAAGGACTAATTTACATAATTAGAAACTTTGGTGAAGTTTTACAAATAATTTCCTGTCAAAACGCTTGGAGGTATATTCACTTGTTAAAATGAGCAACTCAAAGAATTCTCACCAGGATGCTGCCTTAAAGAAGTAACTACAACAGATGGCATCTACCCTGCAGGAGTTGTCTTTGAAGATGGATGATTTTAAAGAGAACCTGGAAAATCTTAAAACAAGCAATCAAAAACAGGCTGACACCCTCAAGGAAATGCTAAAACAACACCAGACAAGGATAACAGGAATAGAGGTTTCTCTAAATGACTTAAAAAGCAGACTTAAGGAAGAGGAAACACAGAAAGAACTGCTCCTTAAACAAAACACTTGGTTTGTTAATAAAGTAGATGACTTGGAAAATAGGGACAGGAGAAATAACATCAGGATTTTCGGTTTACCTGAAAACACAGAAGGTGAGGATATTATTTCCTTTTTTTCAAGCTAGATCCCTGACTTTTTAAATTTAAAAGAAAAACTTTCCTTTGGCATTGAGAGGTCCCACAGAGCTCTTGGGAAACCTGCCACTAACTCAAACTCTCCTCCTAGGTCAATAATTATCAAATGTCTTTCATACTTGGACAAGGAACTGATTTTAAGATCTGCTTGGAGGAAGGCACCTCTAAAATATAAACGGAGCCTGATAAGATTTGATAACGACTATTCATCTAGAATAATGGACCAAAGGAAAAAAGTGTGGCCAATGATAAAGTTTCTGAAACAAAATAACATCAAAGGCACAACTTGCATACCCAGCTAAGATAAGAATACTGTATGCCAACGAGATGTGGACTTTTATTGACTTAGAGGAAGCCTCTTCATTTATTAAAACTAATAATGTGATTAATTTACCAGAAGATATGGACTGGATATCACTTTCTCTCAAGAGAACAAAACAAACAAATGTCTGGACAGACGTCAAAAAGAAAAAGGAAAAGACTGATACTGTTACAGCCAAATCTCTCAAAGCATCTATTATGATATGAATTGTTTTAACACTACTTTAAAGGACCAATTTTACTGCTTGGAGTTTTAAAACAAATAACTAACTACTGGAATCTTTATATTTTTGAAAATAGATGACACACAAGAGTTTTCACATTACCTCAGGTATGTAAAATAGGTTACTTTTCTTTCACAGAAGAAGGGTTATATAGCATATAAAATATTTATACTGTAAATCAACATACATAGTATATGTGTATTTTCTCTTAATTTTCTCTTTTCTTTCTCTCTTCTCATTATTTATTTTAACTGCATCTTGTCTCCCTTTCTAAATTCTCATCTATTTACTATACTAATATAGTCTGTATATATATATATTTAATAACTCACTATCTATACATAAATAATAGTCTAAAATAATCTTGTTTAAAGGTAGACTAATTGGAATAGTGAACATAATTAATTGTTATTACAATATTTATTAGATTAATGATAGTCACTCCCCCGGATTCATGAAGCTTGTGCCAGGCGCAGGCGTAGCGTAGGCGGTATAACGCCAAATATGTCCGCCGAGCGATTCAGGTACAAACCAATTCCACATGCACTACCGGCATACGCCAGATCTACGCAGCCCTCGGCATAGGTATGCAAATCACCCCATGCACAGTGTCGCACCATGCTAATGAAGGCATACAGCAATTCACGAAGTGGTGCAGGCGTAGTGCAAGCCCATGGAAATGTAAACCAAAAAACACGGTTTACATTTTCCCAAACAGAACATCGGAGTTATGGAAGCGGACCAGACGCATGTATTACAAAGTTAACATATGCCAATGGCCAAATACACAGCCAATGGCACAAGAAAAGATGCACAACACCTAAAAAACAACATTTAATGTCATGTCCACAGTAACGCACAGTACAACCGCAGGGCATGTGTACAAACAGGAATACAAAGGAAATATATACAAATGGCAGAAAATCGCAATGTGAGACAAATCAGGATTTCACCATAATTAGCAATGGTAGGCATGGTACACCACAAGCAAGGCGCAAGGGTTGCCAAGGGCCTGCGACAGTGTTCGGTGCTGTAACTATGAATTAGTAGTCAATGCCATGCAAATGAGGCAGGTAATACTGAATCGCAAATGCCCCACCAGAGTAAGGATGTACCTGACGGCGCAGCGCTATAACACTGAGGAGTGTATCAGAGGTGATACATGACATCAGCAGAGGGGTGTGCCACCGTATCAGTAAGCACATTGGAGCTATGCAAATCTGGCCTGGCCATTGCTAAGCAAAGCTGCAGGACAGGGGTGGGGAGAAAGGTATAGAACCGTTTAGCTGAGAGCACACATGGTGCCTGAAAGCGCATGTGTACGGGGATGAAAACATGCCCGAAACCCGGCAAGAGGATGCACGCGCCACGAACAATAGCATAAACAGGAAGGTCAGGGGAAGAAAAGAAGGAAATGCTGAAGCAGGGTAATTGGCGTACTAATGAGCAATTAACACCAATCAACTCACGGTGGCCAATCGACGGCAGAAGACAAGCCTGCATGCAGAAACCTGCAAAATAGGATAGGGGAGGCAGAGGATTGCAAAGAAAAGAGGGGAGGACTTGGAATGCAAAGATAGGAGAACTGTCATAGCAGAGCAAAGCAAACCCACAGTAGACTGGCAATAGAACACATTATGCAAGATAAGCCAGGTCTAGGAAAGTACAAATGAAAGCAGGCTGCTGGATGCATGCCAGCAAATGGTAGGTGTAACGTGCACAAATGTAAACGGAAGGGCAGGAGGTAATTCACGGCAGCCAAATGTAATGCAACACCAAAGGCAGCACAATAGTGGTTCCGTTAATAAAACACAGAAGATACCCTGTAGCCACGATCATACATACACACCCTATGACATCATCAGTGTTCACAGCAAAACAGTATAAAGTGTGAAAGCACCCAACACACACCTGTGTATTCCCAAACACTGCACCATAGGTGTAAACAGATGGGGAACTTTTAAAATGTACATGTTGGGAGCTGCCATAGCTGTGATTCATCAGCATGTGTTACAGACCGGCGGTGTTGTGGAGGATGATGCCGACAACCACCGTAGGCCTCGGAGGAGGAGAAGAGTGTTCAGACCAAGGGTAACCTACCAGGGGCTACATGATCTGGAGATAGTAGAGCATTACAGGGTGGACAGGGACATTCTACAGCAAATAGTAGAGCTGTGCCGGCCATGCCTGAGAACCAGAAACAACAGAGGGGAACCCATCCCAGTGGACATGAAGGTATGTGTAAGCTTGCGAATACTAGCCACAGGTACCTTTCAAAGGCCAACTGGAGATATAATGGGGATCTCACAGGCATCAGCATCCAGGGTACTACACCAGTTCCTGGATGCCATGTTACCACATGCCAATGAGCATATATACTTCCCCCGAACTCAGGAGGAGTTGTCCAGCAATATGCGTCACTTCCACCATGTGGCAAACTACCCGGAGGTACTGGGTGTGATAGACTGCATGCACATACAAATCAAGTCACCACCTGGTGAGTATGGTAGGTGCTACATAAACTGCAAGGGATTCCACTCCATCAACTGCCAGGTCGTGTGCAATGCCCAGGGCATTATCATGGATGTGTGTGCTGGCAGCCCTGGAAGCTACCATGACTCCCATATCTGGCATGCCTCACAGCTGTATCAGGTATTTGTCAGGGGGGACATCCCACAAGGCCACCTTGTGGGGATGCTGGCTATGCACTGGAGCCATGGATGATGACCCCCATCAGAAATGCACACACACCAATGCAAGAACGCCATAATGAGGCACACGCACAAACCAGAATCATCATAGAGCATGTGTTCGGGATGCTGAAATCATGGTTCCGGTGCTTGGACACATCTGGTGGAGCCTTGCAGTACTCTCCAGGCACGTGTGCCCACATCTTCATAGTATGTGCCATGCTACATAATATGATCCTGCGGAAACAGCTGCAGCAGGGTCAAAATGGGGGAGGGCCTCACAGCCCACCACAATTGCCAAGGCCAACACAGGCACAGAGGGATCCAGACCACGGACACACTGTGCCAGCCCCAGTAGGCAGATGGAGGCATGCCCAATATGCCTACGCCTTGGCAAAGAGGGAACGTATAGCACATACCTTGACAGTGTAGGCTCCCATGGACTGACACCCCTCTCCACCTGCACACACAGTAAAATGGATGGCACACAAACACGACCACCTGTAAATTGTGATGTATAGGTGGCCCACTGTGGAATCCTACATAGGCAGCCCTCAAACATTGTACATGCAACAGCCATTGGAACACGGAAATGTCAACACCTGAACAGTAGATGCGCCTATCAGCATCTGTCGGTGCTGTGTGTATAGGTTCTCAGGTACATCGGCAGGTACACGCCCGATTGTCAGAGGCAAAACACCAAACGGGGCAAACAGTGACTCCCGTCGCCACAACATTGAGTAAGCAACTGTCGCTTACTGGAGTAGAGGCAATCACGGGAGCACATGTCTGTAAGCATTGTCCTGCACACACACTCAGCATGGATTCCCTGCTGCATTACCGAGGGGCTCCACAAAATGTAATCATGGATGTTGTGTCAAGGCAGGGGATGTACCCATGACAGGCATTCGTCAACCCAGCATGCTGTATCCACGGTCGTATGAAGGTGTAGCACATTAGCGGGTGTAGCTAATTGTGATATACATACCCAATGCCAGAGTACAGCCAGTAAACATCACATGGACATACCATTAACTGGACCCATCAATTTGTAAACTAATGGAGTTATCCATGTGAGTGTAGTGTGGAGTAACTGCTGTAGTGTACTTCACATACAAAATGACATAATACGTGTACAACCCCCAGATGTCCAAGTGGTACATGCAGTGACTGTCGTGCATGTTCCCGGTCCCACATCCCACAAGGGATGTAACGTAATCCCGATGGCACGGGTAATGCATTCCGGATGCAGGTCATCAGAATATGTGTAGCACACGTTAGCGGGAATAAGCGTTGCCCACAGCTGGTAAGCGATGTTTAAATATGACTATACGGATATGCGCGAAACAGGGCTAAGCTTCACCGACCACTGTGCAGATCACGGTCAATGATGTACAGAACAGGTGAAACCAGCATTAGTCACCCCTGAACAAATAGCACCTGCTCTGAAGGGTAAAACGACCACTGCCAGGAGTGGAACAGGCAATCATGTATACAATCACCCAACACTATTGCTAGCCAAGATGTACGTACGGCAGGGTTGCCACATTGCAAATGACCAATGTGGGACATACGCCAGATGTCTGCAGGCCGACACATACACCCGGCCAGTACGAAAACCAGAACATCAGTGTTTTGCATTGATAAAAAGCTTATTCTAGTAATGGTCGCAGGTACGTGTTCCGTGTCCTGTAACATGTAGGTGGGTCAGATACAGAATAAGTGTTTTATGCAACTATTACATAAACTATAGGGAATATGTTTGTCCCACAGTCGCAGGACATTTGCTATGTTCACAAATATGTCGCAGGACACATCTGCACAAAGAGGGACTGTCCCTCGCAAAGTGGGATGGGAGGTAATCTTAACCCATGGCAGGTGTGTAATGTGACAGGTACAGACACAAATGTGCAGAGTCCAGGAAACACAGTATACACTGACAAACACACAATGAAAGGCGTAGCGTGCCTGTCACCACCCCTGTCTGAGATATGTATATATATATATATATATATATATATATATATATATATATATATATATATATATATATATATATATATATATATATATATATATATATATATATATATATATATATATATCTACACATATATAATACAGATAGAAAGGGCGATAGTGTGATATATGTTGATATATAAGGAGTCACTGACATCTGCAAATATATAGATAGGTCAACGACATTCAAAACACCTTTGAGGTACAAATAAATAGGATACCGCCAACTATGGAATGTGTCACACACCAGCACGCGTAACCAGGAGGCTGAAAGACAGAAAGAACACAGTACTGGAACAGTAGAACCGCAAGCAATATGATGATAGTAAGGACATGTAGTCACCACTGCCGGCAGTGCGGTCCATGTAGGTACCGTGTACAGCTGTGGTTGTGAGTGATGTAGCCTGTGTATGTGTGTGTTGAGGGTGCCATGTGTGTTTCCGTGTGACTGTAATGTGTGTGTGTGTCTGCATTGTGTGTCTGTAGGTGGCAACTCGGAGGTAGATGATAACGGTAGGTGCGGGTATAGCTAGTCGTAAGCATGCGGTAAACACCTGTCCCACATTGGGAGGGACAGCCCCTCCCTGGGCATGTGTGTCCTGACATGAAACATTACAAAGGGCAACTGTCCGAGAGTTTAGGACATTAGTATGTCCCAAATATTATGCAATAGTTGCAGGAAATACTCATGCCTGTATGTAAGAAATGGAAATGTTACATGCAAACTGATAAGTAGGCAAGGTCCAAGAACAATTGGTATGTAATGAGGATAAAAGTATGTGCTATCCTGTGTACTGACCGTGGCTATATGTCAGCCTGTAAACACCACTGTGTGACCCGAAAGTGTCTAACTATGGCCATATGAAAAGGTGGCAAGCCATGCCACAGAGGGTCTGACACCAACACCACTGCAATGACTGCAAATATCTGGGACACACATACACAGGATAGCGGTCATTTAGAAATATCCCTGCACATATCGCCATACATCCGGAGGTATGGAAGTATCAACCTCACCTGCATACCATATAGAAACCAATTAACAATGGCCCAAAGTAAATTCCCGTAACAGAAGTCTAGTAAGTGATAGCACTGTAATTAGGGAAGGGGCCCACACACATATATATGGACTACGTAGAAATGCAAGCCCCACAAAACCATATATGCTAAGTACACCCGCCTACATCCCCCACACTGGAAACAATAGCAATACAGACCGTAATCACAGCACAAACATCCAGTTAGTCAATTACATCTGCTGAACCGTTAACATACCTTGTGAGAGACACATTTAAAGGCACCATGCAAAATTGTATCCGTTGTATAACGGAACAAACGGCGATGTTACAGGTGTTTGCAATAGTCCGTTATCAGATGGGTGGGATGACAGGTACAGTCACAGGTAGAACCACATACTCAAGCCGTCACACACAATCCACGGGGGACATGACTCTGAAATACACTTGGCTCTACACATAGCAGTTGCAATTACACACAACAAAACACAATACAGGCCGTCTCCCCAAAGGCAGGGCAAATGGCCAATGCCCAAGTGGAGAATTCAATTATACCCCACTGTTGCCGCGTAATTGGTGAATGGAGTAGCTGCACAGCTGAAGTGCATGTAATTAGTCACAACGGAACAACAATTGGCGGCAGTAAACCACATGTTGCAGGTATCGACGTATATAAGGATGACTTGCCAGATATGCAAATGTATGCTCATACCGAAAAAAGTTCAAAGAGTGATACAGAACAGCGAGATAAAGATGAAATACCATAACGATATCAAGGTATGTACAACACTACCTGTATGTATAGTATGTTCTGTATTAAGTTATGTCAGTGTATGCATAGCCTGGTTTGCAGTAATTAAAAGTGTCCGCCATGCATAAAGTGGGAAATGGTATTTATGTAGTGATGTCTTGCTGATCGTACTAACGCTTGTAGAAGTTGTGCGTCCAGCAGTGGGCCACAAGGTAAACAGCATAGACACCACAAGGGATGCAACATGACGGCTTTAAACAGAACAATGTCATACGACCCGCCGGCAGTGGCAGGGTATGTCCAACAAGTACGGGCCATAGCAGGGGATAGTATATGTGGATATACTGTAACAGTACGCATGTGTATGGGCATATAACATCAATGACATGTCTAAGGTGGTCCCGCTGTGCAAGTATGCTTTGAATTATGGGATACCATGTAACATATGTGTAATGTATAGTACAGTAGATTGATATGTCAGATATGCTACACAGGAGAACAGGCATATGATGCATACCAAAGGTATCGTATAGTGATGTGAGTAGTATGTAATTAATTTATGTATAAACAGTTATGATGAAATAAATAATGTAATCCACTCTGTGCATTTGCAAAGGATGCAAACATTACTCCCATACTAGAATAGCAGAAGAGATGTGACAGACAAACAAGAACATGATTGGCGTGTACAATAACAGGATACATATGGCCTGTAGTCACGGGACATTGTAATAGCATGACAGCTAATCTAAATGGAAGGGCTATTCCAGTAACCATGCACAAAGGACATGTAATAGCTCCACAGGTTCATAGTGGGGTACCATGCAGTCTGGCAAGTGTATGTGTAACAACAACTACAGTGTGCACACCAGTGGCACCTCTCTAGGGTAGTGTCCTGTGAACAGAAGAGCCATGTGTAACCTGCATCTCTGCACAGTACAGCCACTGCAGTGATCCCTGGCGTACATGTGTCCACCATCCACCAAGTGAGGTATCACATGAACACTGCTACTGACTGTCCATGCGTGATGTACATAGGAATCTTGTCCCAAAGCATGGTGAGTGTCCGGTCTGGGAATGCAACCCCCAAGCACATCCCACACACTGTCGCGTGTGTGCACATATCCATGAGCATCATGCTCACAGTGGCTATTGTTTATGTCGCGTATGCGGAGTATATCCATTAACATATTTGCAGACATGGGCCCTGTGTTTGCAGCAGAGGTCACCCCTGAGTATGTAGCCCGCAAATGTGTACAGACATGGTGTCTGTACTGCAGCCGCGAACTTTAACTGTCGTAGCTCAATAAACGTCATGGCGTTTTAATGTTGAGTTATGTAAAGCTGTAGCTGTTGTGTAAGGTACACCCTAAGTGGGGTGTTGTACCCATGGATGTGTGTATAAGTCCGGTGTTCAGAGGTACAATGGGTGCCTATGTACCAGCTACACACCCAGTACAGACAAGTGTGGACACGTAGAAGGATATCCACGCCACAGTGGCAATGTGGTAATCACAGGAGTGTGTGCGACATACATGTGTACTATGAACACGTACAATGCGACATGTATGTAGGGGACTAACACCTATGTGATAACCAGTGGGTGGATGGTGTACTGCAAAGGTGATGTTCATACCAAGTGTCATGCAGGTTGAGGCCATGATGCTCATATCAGGTATCCGTCACAGTGACACCCGTATGGATGGGGTCTGTATCAGCTGGTGGATCAACAACAGCACTTGGTATGCAGTGGTCTGTAAAGCTAGGCAGGAAAGTCCCCTCAGTGGTAGCCTGTACCTCAGGGAAGCATATACCGGACATGAGGGCCCCATGACTGAGGACTGTGGTATGCCAAGTGTAACTGGAATGCAGTATGTGATATGGTATGCCACCCTCAGTGTGTGTGTCCCATCCATTAGCCACTTTGCATAACATCCTGAGACATATGTGTTGATGTGCAGGTGGATGTGTATGTTGTCAATACCAGAATGGAGAATGGTGCTGAAAGGCAGCGAGAGGACAATGTAGGCTGTGTGGACCCCCGTGTCATCATCAACTACTCTGGCGACTGTATGAAAGGTGTTCAACAGGTGTAGGGGCATGCTGTGGCCCCAACAAGACCAACCCAGCTGGCATCAAAGGACTGGAGCACAACAAAGACTCAGCGAATGATGTCCATGATGATGTGCCCTATAGCCATGCAGAACAGTCCAGTGAGGTGTGTAGGGCAATAGTCCCAGTCGTGCATTGTGGCACCAGCTGTGTGGAGTGTAACGGTCGCTGTGTGCCAGTCAGGGGCCACAATGTCTGGTACAAGGCTATTACTGAATATGGTGTCCCAGTGGGGAGACATGTCATTCAGAGGTCTGTGGACATCACAGCCTGGAATTGTGTAGGGTGACAAGGGGCCAGTGTCCTAGGACATATAGAGTGCAGGTTAGTACTGTGTAGGTGTGACCGCAGGTACACAGCAATGTTCCTGCTAGGAATGTGGCCCCATAGGGAGTGAGAGGGTGTAATGTTAGCATTGAAGCCATCTGACAGCATGTTGCCAACATCACCTGTTACTGTCATGTTCCAGAGTGACAGTTGTATGTGTGAGCAGATGTGGGTATTGCATACGACTACTGACATACCACCATAATGCCTGGTGGTACATCTCAGAATGTGTCACAGTAATGTGTACGTCGCTAGTTATGGAGTATGTGATGAGGGATCCCGTGGCCCTACCGAGGCTGACCAGTGAGATACCCCACCCATGGGAATGTACACCACTGTGCAACAGCCCCCACCTGTTGTTGTAAAGTATGTCCATGGAACCGCACCCCCAGAGTGGCGTCTGTTATCTGGTGTGTACCATCATGGCTCTGTGTGGAATAGCATGATCCATATTGTCGTGTACGTGCTAATGAAGTGCACTGGGGTATGTCTCAGCATTTGTATGTGCATTGTCCACCTGCACGTGTGTCATGACGTCAACTACCGCTGTCAAATGACATCTGTAGTAGGTGTTGTAGTACTCATCTACTGTGTATGCCATGAAGTGTGTGGTGCCGGTATGTGGCTAACAAGGGTGAGTAGCATATGTTCGGATTCCACCAATGAGGGGATAACCCCAGGTGTGGAACAGCAGTCACATGTTGGTAGTGTCCATGTCAAGGATACTGTTGGTCTTGGAGGTGGTGTGTATGGGTCGAACCAGCCAAGCGGAGGTTATGACTCACGGACAGCGTACGCCTAATGTGTCGGTACATGTGCGGCTATCACAGTTAAGTGTGGGTTACTGTCAGTCTCACATCAGTAGCAGCAGTATGAGCCCAACTGTCCAGTACACCATGAAATGAGGTCTGGTAACCGTGGGGTATGTTGAATCCGCAGCTGGTAATACTGTGCATAGCAGTTCCGGACACAGTTATTTGCACATGGAGCACCTGTGATGCATTGTGCTAAGTAACCAGCCGGGATGTGTACAACATAGTGGAATATGGGGACACCTCAGCCGTGGGTGTGCCAGTCCAGGTACGTGCCTGAGAGGTACGGTCTGTCTATAACCAGTCATTGCAGGTGTGCTCTGCAGAGCCAAGAGGCAGGTCCCAGTCACTGCAGAGATATTGAAGTGGTGCAGTATCAGGTGTGCCTTGCCTGCGTGCATCACAGAGGATGATGTCAAGCATTGTGTTACATGACCACATGTTTCGCTAGCCAGTTCCCATTCTGGTGGTGACTGTTATTGGACACTGTGCAAGACAGGCAGTATAAAAGCAGCAAGAGTCCAACATGTGATCCGTACTCCCACGGCTGACAGGTGCAGGTCAACTGTGCCACAGCATCATGTTGTTTGACCAGGTCTGTCAAAGTGGACGTATACCAGATGCCTGTGGAATGACAGCAGAAGCATGGACAACTGTTGGGAGTGACACAGTCACTCATTGTACAGTGGTAACAGGTCCAGATGACTGCAAAATGCTCCCCAGGGCTCGGACCACACCATCAGGGCTACAACACTGGTGGGCTATTGCATGTCCCTGCACACGTAGTCTGTGCCCTGAGATACAACTTCAGTCACACAAACATGGAAAATGACAGTCACATCGTACCTGCTGAGTTGTGGCATGTGTGCAGAGGTTATGTTGCAGAACCAGTTACTTGACAGCAGGATGTAAGTAACTATCGCCTTGTGTAGCCTGCTGAGTGGAACAGCAGTGTGACCGCCGACAGTCACCTATGACAGGTGTGTTGTGTATGTTACGACACCCTATTGGCCATATGTGATGGGCACATGTGTCTGTGGGCTATAGGTTGGTGTGGTTGTGTTTGGCGATGTGGGCTGCCATTGGTGCCCACACAGAGTATGGAGGGGTACTGTACAAGGTGTCTCCGTATGTGTGGCCTGTGGTGGGGATCATGTGGAACTATGTGATGAGTGGGGTGTGTTGTGAATGTTGCACATCCCCACATGACTGTCAGGTGCAGTCAGGGTTGGTGACAGTATAACCCCCAGCAGGGCTGCATATGTGCATCCCCCACAGGCTGTACTGTTGTATGTTGGGAGGTGTGCATTGACTGTGTACATGAGAATAGCTCTATTGCCACATGTACAACATAGTCATCATAGTGACAGGCAATAGCACTGGTACGTGCCAGTTGGACATGCCTGTATATAAGTGGTACGTGCCAGGTGGACATGCCGTATAAACCACCATGTCTCACGAGATATGTGAGTGATGTGTGTATGACAGCTGTTGTACTGTAAGCAAGCTGGAAATGTATGGACAGACAGTGTACCTGTGAGGACTGGTGTGAAATGGGTGCTAAACTAAGCAGTAGCTCATAACATGCCAAGAAGCTCTGAACAAGTGCCAAGCATGCCCATACAATACAGATAGGGTGTTGGATAATATCAACCCACAAGTGTTGACGACAGTCATGATTGGCGGCACCGCATCAGAACACTGCCAGGTATGGTCTGCAAGTCCACAAACCATTATCAATGTAGATGTTAGCAGTACAGATGTACAAGACAGTATGGATGTTTGACTACATATGCCTTTGTATGTCACAGGAGTGTTCTCCTAGTGGCCTGTTGACAGACTCACAACTACTAAAGGTGCTACAGTGATATGTGCATATCACACGGTGTCAGCTACAGTAAACCAGGGTTAATGTGTTGTACCCCACCCGCATTGTAGCCCATACCACACAGACAAATGTCAGCCATCTGTGTATGTGAGGATGTGAATGGCCATGACCTATGGGCAATAGTTGTCACAGTGTTGTGAACAACATACAGAATGGGCTGCGTGTGTGAGGTGTGTGACATATGTGCACATTCTGGTGGATGATATCAGCAATGACACCAATAGGGGAATACTCCTGTACCCATTAAGTAACACCTAGGCTGTGGTCAACATTATGGACACTGTGTTAGGGATGGTGTTGTGCAGTACACCTCCCTGAGCTGGAGACATCTCCCTGGCCCTTTAGGTAGTCATCCGAGGTACCCATGACATGACAGGGTGGTATCCATGAGCACAGAGATCATTTGACAGGCATACACAGCACCCGTGTGACCAATATTGGAACACATATCACCCTCCAGAGGTAGGGCCCATGCGTGGATGGCCAATACCAGCCTCCACAATACTCACCTCCAGTATGCAGCATGCTATCCACCTTGCATACAGACATATGCCACACTATGCTGTTGGACATGCTACATGTCCATAGCCTGATCTGAAAGACATACATCATGGACAACCACCATCCTACGACTAGGATGGCCACATGCTGGACAGATCCCTGTGCCATACCTGTGACATACTCCCACCATACCATGCAGCCCTGTCCACATAGCTGCACACACCATCCCTGTCATACATGGTGTGATGGCCGTATGGTAGATGTAGTATCAACTATCTGGATCAGTAATGTGTCACTGATGCCCCTGGTGGTGGCATAATGGGTGTTGGATACAGCTAGTAAACCCAGCCCCTACATGCTATAGCCGATAACCTTACCTGCGAATGACGTCCGACTAGCCATTGTCCCATGTCTATCACATGTGCAACACAGGCGATCCGTGGAAGGATGTTGAACAGCTGTACAGTGCAGTGTAGATGTCTATGGCAAAACAGATGCATGTACAGGTTTCCATGCGTACTTGGTGCATTGTCACTGCCCAAGTCCATTAAGGCTGTGTCTGTGTTGATATGTGACATATACACAGCATCAAGGTCAACAGCATTACCGTGGATACATCCAGGCATGTGCAGATAGATAAGAACACCAGTGCAGGCAAACAGACATGCCCACATGAAGACAGATGTCACATGCAGTAGGAACACTAATGAGGTGCCACACATATATGGAGACGATATCCAATGCATAATGGGTGTTACATGTGTGTGACACATACATGCCAGTCGTGTTAGTGTCATGTTGATTTGCAAAGATAACTGTGCAGATGTACTAGAAATGTATGTGCAGCAGTATCACTGTATATGTCTGTAGATGTGACCTGTCACCTTCATCATGTCTTACAGATAATGCCTCGTACATGCCTACCAGCATACAGCCGACAGGAGGATGATGTCCTAATCCCGTACCTCCATGAGAACTACGAGGTGTTATTTAGCCATGTGCCACAGCACGCACAGCAGCGGGATGACCTGTGGCAGGATCTTCGCAGGAGGGTCAACGAAGTGGGTGGCCACAACCGCACCTACCAGCAGGTGCGCAGACACTGCATGGACTTGATACATCATGCAAAACAGCGTGCCACTGCAATCGCCAGGGAACAAGGTGGAACAGGTGGTGGGCCACCAACCCAGCCTCCACTCACACACACAGAGGAGCTACTGGCCAGTCTGGGGACACCCTCGGAACAGCTCCCACACACACTAGCTGTCATCGTGGAGGTGGGTGTCTCCCAACCAATGAGCCTGGAGTTGCCTGGTAAGTCAGTACTGAACATATGGCCAGTATATCCCACGTATGTGCATGTGTCAGTGTACAGCATGTAATGTAACAACATATGCAAGGTATGTGGACACACATGCTGCATGCTACATTATGCTACCCTGTGTATGCACCATACCTCTGAACTGTACACGTATTTGCAGGATGTCCAGATGTCTGCCTCATATTGTCGGTGTGTTCCCCTTAATATCTGTCCCTTTCTGGCAAATAGCCGAGGAATGGAGTCATTAAATGATGACATACATTTGTGTTTACGACTGCACATTTCGTGTAAAACCATGTGCATGCAAACATATTAGTCTAGCAAATTTCTAAGTTTGTAAGAGCAATATGTCACAGTTGTCCCTATTTGTCCCCATCATAGTAGGCTTGGTCCACATTTCTTGTTCTAAGAGGTTTAGAGGTATGGTATGCACACATGTGCTTACTATATGCTATTGTACAGGCGGATGTGTTAACTTGCACTGTGCACCCTGTGGCTGTCATACAGTCATGGATAATGTTCATACTGCTGTGTCACCCTATACAGGTACCTCTGGCATGCCGCACACACAAGAGTCCATTGCAGGTGAGACTGTCATCGGTATCAGGCATGTCAAAGCATAGATCTATTCGCCATGTGGCCAGTTAATACATGGATATACAGGTCGCATCACCCATCATCCACACAGGCCACCCATGTGCAATATATACAAATGAAATGACACACAGACATGAAACTACAGTATTTGTCATTGCTACATGTGTGTCCAGCTGTGCATACAATGGTGGAGGTGTTCTACAATGGAGGCATATGTACTATACAGTGGAACAAAACGTGTGGTACACAAAACAGTACCGCACAGTGAGCAGTGATATGGGCAGACCACAGGCGTCACCATTGTGTTATATGCCCCTGCAATGGGTTCACACATTGTGATGTTCCATCCGACATGTCTCAGACACGTAGCGTTTTGGTTGCAATATTGTCACACTTTCCCATAACCCATACCACACATACACCTGTTGTCTGCATAGCCCTGTGGATGGTGACATATCCAACATTTATGGGTGTATGTCATATGGGACAACACAGACATGTGTGATAGACGGCCATCACATACATGACCTACACATGTGCACACATGGCCATGGGGGATGGCCGGAGACACGTAGCCACACAGTAGATGGGATGTGGGTACACCCTGTCCCACTTTGTCCACACATGGTCCAATTACAGCTGTACTAGATGGATTGTACAGGTGATGTGGTACACTGCACATCTTAAATGCCTGTGCACAGCTAGTGGAGGTGTCAGTGACGTCTACCTCATAAGATGTGTTGAACATGATGTCTGTGTCATAGCATGACAGTAGTCACCTTTACAGATTCCACCGACAGTGACACCAGGCCACAGATACTGTACATTTCCCTTGCTGCTGTAGGACATCACTGTTAGCTGTGCACCTTGTGTGCATGGTACATCAATGTCATGTGTGAAATGGTGACGTGACAGGTCCGCTATGTGTGGACATGGTTGCCAGGCAGCTAACACTCTGTAGTCATCATGCAGGGGTGTCATCTGTATGTCCTCCACTGACCTGTCACATGACACAGCATGGTTTGGTGTGTATACACCTCAGCATCGTGGGTCACAATCCACAGGTATGTCATGGGTATGCATGCAGTTCTGGATATGCAATGTGTACATATCATGCACTGTTTAGCAATATAGATGCCTCATGATGCCATGCAATGGCACAGTGTCTGTACTTCACACTGTACAGCAATGTAGATGGCTCATGGTCCCCTACCATGCCCATGCACATTTGCTCAACATGCAGTCTATCTGTAGGGCATATGGGCAACACCACAATGTGATACCCAGTATGACACTGTACATGTGTCAGGACACCATTGTGTCAGGCATGCATGCATGTTAATGCACACGTCAGCAGATTACATGTCAAGGTGACGTCAGCCATGTGTACTGTTATCCTGTTCTGGTCCACATGGTGTATCACAGGGATGCATGCATACTACCATGAATGTGTGAATTGCATGGATAATGATATGACACCTGCCTGCTGTGGTGTGCATTCCAGGGGGTATGCTTACAAACACTATTGATGTCTGGGCTGCATGCTGTCAGCTGTATCACAAGCATGCTGCATGCCATCTGTCATATCACATGCATGGTGTGTCAGTGTGTGTGTGTGTGTGTGTGTGTCAGTGTGTGTGTGTCAGTGTGTGTGTGTGTGTGTGTGTGTGTCAGTGTGTGTGTGTGTGTGTGTGTGTGTGTGTGTGTGTCAGTGTGTGTGTGTGTGTGTGTGTGTGTGTGTGTGTGTGTGTGTGTGTGTGTGTGTCAGTGTGTGTGTGTGTGTGTGTGTGTGTGTGTGTGTGTGTGTGTGTGTGTGTGTGTGTGTGTGTGTGTGTGTGTGTGTGTGTGTGTGTGTGTGTGTGTGTGTGTGTGTGTGTGTGTGTGTGTGTGTGTGTGTGTGTGTGTGTGTGTGTGTGTGTGTGTGTGTGTGTGTGTAATTTAGAGTCTTTCTTTGCATTCACAGGTGATGTAGGTGCGTTACCCTCCTGCGGTCCATCTGATAGTGTCCCCACAGATGCTAGCAGTGATGAACATATGCATGAGGTACAGGCAGGGATGTCAGGGGCTGAATCTGTGCCAATGGTTGCCATCCCAGCTATGTCCCCCTCTTCCCCGCACACAGTTCAGCTGCCAACACATACCGCATCACCAGTGGCCATAGAGGAAGGACAGTCAGCGTCTGTTAGCATTGAACAGGAATGTGTGGTGGCTACAGAAGGTGTGTCTCCACACCATGGTGGCAGTGTACTGACTGCAGATGTGCCACACAGGCATGTGGCTGGTGCTGCTCATAGGAGGACCTCTGGCAGACATGCACCTGCAGGACAAAGCGCAGCAGCTGGAATCACCAGACACATGTTCCAGACTGTAATGGCAGCACAGGCATGTGCCGAACGGCTGAACAGAGAAGGCAGAGGCTACAGAGGGCTGCTATCCGTACCCTAAACAACAACATCCAGGCATTGGCAGGTGCTCAACAACAGCTTGCTGATGTTTTGGACAGGTGATTGGGTGACATGGTCAGAATCCTTGACTATGGCATGGCAATCTGCGAGCGTGTGCTGTCTGTGCTGAAATATCTGGTAGGGGTGAGGCATAGGCCACATGGACTTAGGCCAGCTACACCACCTAGTGCAGGTCAATGTGAGCATTCCACCTCCCATGACCACTCCCATAGTGCCGGTAGCAGTAGCAGTAGCAGTGCAGCTGGTGCTGTGCTGTCCACACCAGGACACAGCTGACCACGTGGACGTGGCCCTGGATGTTCCCGTCGGGGACATGGTTCCAGTGGCCATGTGTCATCGGACAGTAGCCATTCTGTACCTCCACCTGGTAGTGCCCGTGCAACCCCTGGCAGGCACAGGACATGTTACCGTGGCTGGTCACAGTGAGCTGTACAACCTGGTCTGTACAATCTGGAGCTGTCGATAATACCCTTGTGTAGGCCTCACAAATGACAGAACTGTGTGCACACATACACGCACACAGCAAACACAACTGTAGGGCTCCACAACACCCACATGCATATGGAACAGACATGTCCAATCAAATCACCGCCCCTTACCCACACACATGATGTCATCCATTGGTGCAGCCTATGCCCCTGGCAAACAGTATCACCCTGTGCATATGATGAAGCCTGTGCCGCATCCCTGTCATCCACACCATCGGTGCAGGGATATGCTCAAATGGTCTGATGCACAGGGTGAACAGAATAGTGAGAGATGTATCTAACATTACTTGTGTATGCATAGTGAGGGATGTGTATGTTGCAGTGGTTGTGTGTGAATACTGAGAGATGTGTATGTGACATCGGTTGTGTACTGTCGACATGCACCAGTCATACCATGTAGTCCAGGTGCAGCATGCATTGTGATATGTTCACAGTATGTGTCTCAGTTACAACAGTAACAGCATGTTGGTAATGATGCCCTGGTTCCCTCCTATGGTGTACTGGCATGTGCCTACAGGTAGCGGTGTTTGCAGTCCCCCATGTGTAACTGTGGAGTACTCACAGGCACGTATGGCAATATCAGCATGCTAAATGTACCCTCAACCTGACTGTTGGAAAGTCTAACATGACACAGATGTCCGCACATATACTGCACCTGCAGCCTGTGGTCAGTTGAACAGGCTACAGCGGACAGAGACGTGACATACATACCAGGAAACATTACAGGTATTGACATGGTGCAGGGGTTGTACACAGCGGTCTGGCCAATGATGACGTTAGACGCCACTTGATAGCATGAGGCCACACTGTGTAGCAGTAATACCCTGTCACATTACAGGAACATGGCCACATTCACGGGGTGTACACCACTATAACGCACACCCCATAGTGTTGAGGTGAGGACCCTTGCCTATGTGGTCATCACCCTCGCAGTACTTTGCACCCACACGATGTGACACAGAGAAGGAACATGCACAGGTAGCCAGTACATCTGGGATCGATGGCGTCAACAATGTAGGGTAGTAGACTGCATCACCATGAGGGGTTAGTCACCATGAGGGGTTAGTGATCCTGTTTTCACTGTATGGTAGCATACACCCTCACACCAAGCACCAGACAGCCATACATACATACATACACACACACACACACTGTGGTGACCAGAAATGTGTATACGGATAGCCGATGTGTGTGATGCACCACACCTGCCGACGTCATGCTTTCCACACTGCAGTATGTACAGATCTCTACAATGGTGTACAGGGATGTGTAACAACTGGGACGTAATCCCCACAATATGTGGCATATGTGGTCACACAATCGGACACACATGGCAGTGCTGGGAATGATACACCTGCCATATGATGAGACATTTGATAGACATGCAGCGGTATTGTCCGCATTATGTGTACCAAGGCTATGTCTGGCAATTGTGCTGCTATATGCACACAGGAGGATGTAGGTGTTACAGGTGTCATGTGACATACACTTGGTAACACCTGACTGCTGTGTATGCATTATGTCATCACCGTCAAGTAACAGTGACATAGTGTACTGTTTTCAAATGGCATGGTAGGATGGCGTGTGACACAACTGTGAGCCATCCTCGGCACACATACATCTACACAGGTGGATCACCACTTTATGTACACACATCCCTCCATATGTGCTGTACAACCAAACGTACTGTCTGTATGTCACCATATACAGGTGTCAATGATGGGGCTGCATTGTGACTGCATGTTGTAGTTAGGCGCAGCTGTGTTACGGACATCGGCCACTGCACATGCATGGTTGCTGCATGCACAGTACAGATTGTACATGTGTCTCCTGTAGCCATGTTTGTATGCATTGCTATTGGTGAACATGTGTGTTGACATACATACACATGGACTGTGGTATGATATCACGGGTGTCATGGGCGACCAGTACAGGGGTATGTGTCCTCAGTCAACATTGCTACCTCCTGTACTGTGAGCATTCAACAGACATGGACCCACCTTCCATTTACGTGCGTATCATTGCTTAGGCCACTGTTCTGCACAGGGTACAGCAAAGGCTATGCTATGTACATATGTGTTGTGTGTGCGGTCCATGCACACATCCACTGCAATCACATGTATGACATATCCAGATGTGTGTTCGATGGTGTACAGCAACACTCATCTGTCACAGCTGTGTAAGACCCGGGGCCCCTGGTATGTCTTGAGCTGACCTGGTCATGTATAGTGGTATCATTGCAATGCATAACACCTGTTGGAACCCTGTCGGTACATATGTACTCTGCACAGTTGGTGTAGACCTCTGTACAGCCCACTGGTCATGTGTCACATGGTGTTGTGGTAATGTATGGCTGTGTATTGCTGCACCAATGACATGGTGATGTCTTGAGGGCTACAGTGTAGACTGCAGTGTGTACATCTGTGATCTGCACCTGTGACAGCTGTGATGGCAGCTGAGTGTGTACTGGTCACTGCATGTGTGTGACCATCCTGTGCGTGGGGACAGTTATACCTTACTGTGCACTTCCATGTTTAGACTCCCTCTGCATGCAAGACGGCCCTTTACAACTGCAAAGTGTGTGAGCATGCCCAGTACGCTGTTGTGTAGATGGACACACAGTGCAGTCCAAACTGAGCCCTTGTGTGTTGAGACTCCATCTCCATGCAAGACGGCCCTTTGCAACTGCTAGGTGTGTGAGCATGCCCAGTACGCTGTTGTATAGGTGGACACACAGTACAGTCCAAACTGAGCCCTTGCGTGTTGAGACTCTGTCTGCATGCAAGACGGCCCTTTGCAACTGCTAAGTGTGTGAGCATGCCCAGTACACTGTTGTGTAGATTGACACACAGTACAGTCCGAACGGACATGTATTACTAGGCATGTGGCCATGGTCAGTGACACCTTGTGTCGGTGATGTCCCTCTGTGCATGGGTATGGCCGTTGACATCCTGTATAGCCATGGTGGTCATCCAGGCAACAGATGTCCATTTTCAACGTCAGGATTGATGCCTACCGAGTACACACTGGTTGACTATCTTGAAGGGTGTACTGTCTGTGGCGCGTCCCATGTCTATGTATTGTTGTTGTAGTGCTCCGTAAATCTTTAGTTGCCCCGATCACACCACTGCCGTGTGTTTGCCTACGTCGACCGTGGGACAGTAATATGTCTGTATGTTTTCAGACTGATCACACTCTATACAATCCCTGTTGGTGTCCTTGTCTTTGCGGATGATGACACGTGCCTAGAAGTATGCCTCTGGGACTACTGTGTTTAGTAATCTCGGTAGCGCATTCTGTAAATGTGTCATGCTGTAGTGTGATAGGGTAGTTAGGTGTATGTTCGACTCCCAGCCCTGCTAAGTGTGTTTGTGTGTGTGTGTGTGTGTGTGTGTGTGTGTGTGTGTGTGTGTGTGTGTGTGTGTGTGTGTGTGTGTGTGTGTGTGCGTGCATGCTCCCGTCTGCCTGGGGACTCAGTCATGCTTTTAGACGCCTCACACCACGGATATTTCCTACCAACGTCTTTGCCTTTGCGGATGATGTCACGCACCTAGAAGTATGCCTCTGGGACTGCTGTGTTTAGTAATTTCGATAGCGCGTTCTGTAAATGTGTCATGCTGTAGTGTGATAGGGTAGTTAGGTGTATGTTCGACTCCCAGCCTTGCCAAGTGTGTTTGCGTGTGTGTGTGCACATGATCCCATCTGCCTGGGGACTCAGTCATGCTTTTAGATGCCTCACACCACAGATATTTCCTATCGACGTCTTTGCCTTTGAGGATGATGACACACACCTAGAAGTATGCCTCTGGGACTGCTGTGTTTAGTAATCTCGGTAGTGCATTCTGAAAATGTGTTATGCTGTAGTGTGATAAGGTAGTTAGGTGTATGTTCAACTCCCAGCCCTGCCAAGTGTGTTTGTGTGTGTGTGTGTGTGTGTGTGTGTGTGTGTGTACGCATGCTCCCGTCCGCCTGGGGACTCAGTCATGCTTTTAGACACCTCACACCACAGATATTTCCTACCGATGTCTTTGCCTTTGCGGATGATGACACGCGCCTAGAAGTATGCCTCTGGGACTGCTGTGTTTAGTATTCTCGGTAGCGCATTCTGTAAATGCGTTATGCTGTAGTGTGATAGGGTAGTTTGGTGTATGTTCGACTCCCCCCGCTGCCAAGTGTGCATGTGTGTTTCCAGCTGCATGACAACAGTACATTGCTTTTACAGTATTCACTCACCATAACATCCGTGCGGTGTCTTTGCCTTTGATGCTGCTGTCTGCAGGCTAGACGTTTGCCTGTGTGAATGCTGTGATCTACTAATCACGGTTGCGCGTTCTGTAACTGCGTAATGCTGTTGTGTGGTACAGTGGTTACGTTTGTGTTCTGCTCCCAACCCTGTGACGTGTGTTTTGTGTGTGTGTGTGTGTGTGTGTGTGTGTGTGTGTGTGTGTGTGTGTGTGTGTGTGTGTGTGTGTGTGTGTGTGTGTGTGTGTGTGTGTGTGTGTGTGTGCATGTCTGTATCTATCTACATATATATATATATATATATATATATATATATATATATATATATATATATATATATATATATATATATATATATATATATATATAGATATGTATGTTGAGATTATCACTCTTGAATGTGCTGCATTATCTGTACGTGATCACCTTGGCTGTATGTACATCTGCTATGGCTCTGTGATAGTGTACATACTGTGTGCTGTAGTGATCGTGGGTTATACTTGTGTAGTGACCAGTTATTGTGTTTCTGGGTATTACAAGGGGCATTGGAAACAATGTTAGTACAGCACCTTTCATGGTCGTTTGCACATCTCGGCGACATTCAGCAGTGGTTATTACTTTGCAGGGGGAGTATGGCTCTTATCGGTATGTAGTAACTGACAATTCTATGCAACTCAGGTTAACATTACTGACTCACGTTTATCCACAGGTTGTGGTACAGATCCCAGGACTGTATGTGTATACAGTGACAGGTGCAGGACTGGGTTAGTGTTGGATGCATGGAGGGGTGTCCATGGCCAGTAATGGCGATCTCTACAGCCTGGCAGGTACAGTCTGTGACTGTCCCACAACCTCCTGTATATGGCCAACACATGCTGTAGTTGTGTATATGCAGACATACACACGTACCACAAACAGCTAGGGCTATCACATACACAAACCCATTGCATCACCATTGGGCCATGCAATAACAGTTGTCCCTCACACACACACACACACACACACACACACACACACACACACACACACACACACACACACCTACGTGTAAATTGGATGGCTCAATGACAGCTCTGGAAATGTAACACCACACCCTGTGCATATGATGTCACCTGTGCCACCACCTGTGATGTGTAACATTGATGCAGGATCAGACTAACCTGGTGCTGATGCACACAGTGGCTTTATTCCACTGTATTGATGTTAGAATGCTGTTAACACAAAGTGTGATACTTCCAGGTGTATATCAGCAGGCATGATGCTTTGCAGCTGTGACGATCAATGTAGCATAGTACAGCACTGTTAATTCTGATGATGTATTCTCCATCCATATGCCATTTCACTGATGTGTGTAGTATTGGCAGCATGTGTGTCTGAGTGTGCAGTACGTGTGTGATGTGTGTAGTACACATGTATACATGCTTACAAATGCATACACTGGCATACACGACATTACACGGGCTTCGAAATTGTACACTAGTGTACTCATTCTTCAACACGCACACACAGGCTGACACACGCGCACACATGCTTACTCCGGCTTACTGGCACGCATGGGCACGGACACACTGTGGGCAGGTTTGCAGGTAACATTGGTGGTATCCATGGCGTACACCGTCAGTCTCCTGACTTTCCTAGGATAGCTCATAACACGCCTCTTCCACTGAGTACTGACAGCAAACATGTGACACTACTTCGGTAAGATTACAGTGTTTTATACATATACACTCATGTTGTCACCTATCTTCTTCTCTACTAGTCCCCTTATCCCACACTACACTGTAGAGGCTTGGTCCATATGGCATGACATGTTGTGATTCACTATCCTCAGCCTCACTTGCATCAGATTGCCTACAAATGCTTCGTTACATCTCTGACAGAGCGCTTCCACACATAACAACCAGTATGTAGTAGCCATGTTGTCTCCAGCTTGCCATTCATCTGCATGGCGTACTAACATCTAACTAAACCTACATTTTCTATGTATATTATACATATTTGACTTGTTTTGAAGTGCAGCGCATTCTCGTGGCACTGCGCTACGCTTCCACACCGGAGATCAGGGGAGGACAACTACAGTTTCATTGATATCCAATGGACAATAATGCCACTGGCCTTAGATTTGGACATTGGCATGCTTCTTCGACTGTATTCATACCGTATTTGCAGCTGTCATTGCTCCGTTTAGCAATGTGCAGAACGTTAGTCGCCTAACATCCAGGTACATTTCTGCACATAACTCTGCTCTTGCATGGACAGCTGACTGTTTCATGTATCGCATATTTGCATAGCTTTCACATACAAATGGGGTATGTTGCAAATCCCAACATTGTCCGTGCAACGTTCATGTTACGGGCGGTCTTACATGCCCCTACAGGTGTTTGCTGCATAGCTTGGCAGACATCTTTCCTTGCTGTACTCTCACTCTACTCGTACACGCCGGAGGCTTCGTGTATCATGGCCTAGGCTTTGCTGTGTGCTATGTCTATTTGTGGTGTGTGTATGGCTGTGGGTATGTCCCACTGTCATCATTTGTAAAGGTGACAGCCCTATAGGTACTTCATGTAGACTGCTGTGTCATTTGACATGTCAGCACATACCTGCGGCCAATACTGAACTTCCTACTGCAGCGCTTTTCATACCTTCTGAGTTATCTTGCAGTCGATAATGCTGTTTCCTCAGACATGTATCTGTTTCTGATCATACCTCTCAACCTCCTAGAGCAAAAATCTGGACAAAGCCTAAAATGATGGGGGAACAAATAGGGACAGATTTTAAATATTGCTCTTACAAATGTAGATAGTTGACAGAATAATAGGTTTAGCATTAGTATGACTTTTCTGAAGGATTTGGAGTCTTAAACTCAAATGTTTGTCATTATTTAATGACTTCAGTTCTCAGGTATTTGCCAGAAAGGTACAGATTTTAAGAGGAACACACCAAACATATGAGGCAAAACTCTGCACATTCTGTGTAAATCTGTACAGTTGCGAGGCATGTTTCTGATACAGGATATCAATTTTCTTACACCAATACACACAATGTATGGCGACATCACAGGCCAGATGCCATTACATTTATATTGCAGGACACACCCACCCAGATGGTTGTATTCCTCACAAAGGCCAACAGGTGCTTATCCACACTAATTATTCTATCATGTACCTTATGTGTACGCCGGTATTTGAGCTTTCCGTCAGTGGCAGAGCTCACGTACAAGTATGGGGAACTGGACACTGTATCGGTGACACTGCATGACACCCTGAGGGACACATTTCATTTGAGTCTATTAACCTTCCACATTGACTTTAACAGGGCATACGTTGTCATTCACATTTGTCGAAGTACATGCTTTTGACTTGTACATGTTTTGTCATTTGTCCTGACGTCTTTCTTCTCACCTGTCCACCTAGTATCACTAGTTCTGTACATTTATTTAGGATGAGTTACCTTCATACCTCTCACCTGTACACATTATGGGTAAACGCCCCAAGGTTTGACCTATGATCTTGTTACATTTGTCATAATAATGTGCCTTTCTGGTAAATTACTGGCAAGGCATTACGGACTGTGCGGTTAGATAATAATGACTGACATTTCTATTTCATGATTACTAACCCTCATAACATTCATATTCTTGACTACACCATTATTCTATCAACATTCTGACTTTGTCTGGGGTATATTTAATATAGTCCCTATTTGTATTTCATGTACTAGGCCTTAGTCCAGCTGTCTTATTCTGAAAGTTTGGCAGGTATGGTTACCATCTTGGTCGTATGCATGTACATCCATGATAATCGCCTACATGTCACTGATATAGGTCCCTACATCTCCCCCCAATGGTTTACACAATATCCAGTAGATGGGTTGAACCTTTTTGGAGAATATAGGCGTGTGCTATACCCACATAGGTATATTGATCACTCCCATGGGGCGGACCTAATAAATCTATGCCAACCAACACCTAGGCCCATTTCTGCATACCCATGATTCCCATACCTGACACCCCTCTACAGTACCCATTAGACATGTTTAATGTGAGCGATAATAAAGTGTTAAGACACTTCTAAGCACTTCCCACTCTTCGGATATCAGGTCGTATGTCATACATTCTATCGACCCATGTGTTATTACCCTTGCACCTACTACTGTTGCATGTACAGCTATATCATAGTTGCAGCTGTTACTTCATTTGTGTCAATGATGGTTTGTACTTCATATGGGATCAATTTTTGGGGTCCTGCAAAGGACACCTATATTCATGTTTAAAGTGTAGAACTTGCAGGCCTGTCACACTGGTACTTTCCGGGCAATGGTTTGAAAAGCAGTGGTTTATTCACCTTTCGTGCATGTCTGTCTGTCTATCCATAATAGCTATACCGTGACCTATTTATGTACATGTGTTATATCTACAGGGACATATGTTTGTTGTGTATAGATATATACATGTACATATATGCATATGTCTGTACATTCCTCATTTCATAATTTGCTTTGGTTTACGTCTGTGGATTATGTGTATACACAGATATATATATCCATATCATACCTTTCAACTGTACAGATTTTCGCTGAATGTACAGCTGTTTGCCTCTTATCCTTGGTCTGTTTTTCATAACCTTGTGTCTATCTGGCAATTTAGTGGCATATCATTAAAGACTGACATTGGAAAATAATGACAGGCATTTCAGGTTACGACTTCATACCCTTCAGAGAATCCATGCTAGTGACACACCTGTTATTCTATCCACTTTCTATGTTTGTTAGGGCAATATCTGGGGATTGTCGCTATTTGTACCAGTTGTTTTCATGGCTTTGTCCAGTTTCGTACTTTATGGGGTTAACAGGTATGAGCCATGAATATATAATGTGGAGAAAACAGCATTCATTTGCTATGCTGTGAGTGGATTACACACGTGCAGGCACACTTGCATATCCTTATTGTGGGTTACATATGTTTAATAGATATTTGTGCTTACGTGGCCTTTCATACTTCTGACTGTAACAGTTACATATCTGTATTCCAGTTTACGGACTGATGCGAAACACATGTTCACCTTTACATATTTAAATGTGTGTACAGCACGAACGCATTCATTACACTTTAAAGTTATATGTGCAGTGGTCGTAGGTCAGCCGGGACTGCATTCATGTTGGCCGGATGCCGGAACCACTATTCTATTGGTGTTCTGCCTCATTGATATGCATACCCATAGTACTTAGCTACATCAACATATGCCTCACCGTTTCACTTACAACACAGGCATCCATTCTCCTGCTGGGAAAAACACGGTACTACATATTACACATTCCCTATTGCCTACTGCTGTGGACCCCAGCTGCATTGTTAATCACTCCAAGGATATGCAGAACACCAAGGCATATAGTCCTTTCCCATACAGGTCTTTGATTGTCAGGGTGTTCATGTAGTGATCTGGGTTTAGGCTTGTCCGCCTGGTGAATGGAACTTCTCTGGCCAAGTTCAAATGTCAGATGAAGCATATGGACATGGAGTTTCTCCCTATTATGAATTTTTACCTGTGTTTATAGACACAGGTGTTTGGGCACCTGTCAGCAGCTTATTCTGTTGGCAATACATATTATGGGTGGGGTTGTTACAGTCCATACTCCACGGCGAGAGGTGTTCCCATTCACATTTGACTATTACCTCTATTCAGTCATATGGGGGTTATTATCTTGGACATGAAGTGACTACAGGTATGCAATTGTACATTACACAAATGTGAAGGATTGTTACTGTAAATATGTACAGACCATACCGCTCTACCTCTTAGAGCAATGAATCTGTGCAAAACCTACATGGTGGGGGGACTAATAGGGACATATTTTAACTATTGCTCTTACAAGTTTAGAATGTTAATAGGTTTTGCATTAGCATGACTTTTCTGCAGGATGTGGAGTCTTAAACTCAAACTAATTCTCATTATTTAGTGACATCAATCCTCAGCTATTTACCAGACAGGTGCACATTGTCGGGGCACACAACAATGAGGCAAAACTCTGGTCATTCTGTGAATATCTGGACAGTTGAGTGGTATGGTACGAACCTCTGTAATACGCTGTTGTGTTCTGGCACAGCAGTAGCTCAGCATTAAAGGCTGAAGTCGGAACGTGCTGGCAGATAGTTGGGTTTCAGACTTCATACTCCGGACATTAATGCCATTGTGCTCTTGTGTTTTTCTATCATATTTCTATGTTTCTAAGAGCTATCTTTACAAATTGTCCCTGCTTTTGGACCTTTGTCTCACTTGTATTCACGGCTCTGTCCAGATATCTAGCTCACACAGGTTGACAGGTATGGTCGGTCACACCTGCACACAGTAAGTATCCCTCACACTTGATCAGGATTATCCTGTTTACGTCAGTGTCTTCCTCAACCTTATGCCGTTTTCCACTATGAGAATGTGTGCAATATATTCTCCCACCTATTCATGTCGGGACACGTGCGTCACGGGAAGGTGTTTTATCCTGGGTAGTAGGTTATGCATGACCACTTAGGTCTGGACAGTGTCATGGACCGCTACTTCACATTCTGACTTGTGTCCAGATATCTACAGGATTAGACATCATGTCATCATACCCATTCTACTATTTACACAGGTTAGTTATCCCATGAGGGATATCCCAAAAATTGGACAAGACCAAAACAAGACAGATATCGAAGATTCTTTTGGCTTTACGAAAATGTGCAGGGGGTTTTACATGCAGGGGATACATGGTTTGCAGTCCTGAAACTGCCTAGGGTGACAATACCTACTACATATGTGTAGGGGTCACTATGTGTAGCTGTGTCTGCAACAAACCAGTAGGCCAAGTACGGCTGGATTTGGTGGACATTCTGGTATGAGGGTGGGTTGTGTGATGTGGCGGGTATGTTGGGTAGGCCATTATGCATCCAGGTGTGTTGCATTTGTTATTGCCAGTTCCATCAGGACCAATCTGTGGGTATGTGACGGTGACATATCTATACATTTGTATAGCACATTTCCATATTCATATGTTTGTGGGATTGTGTTCTACACTATGGCCTGTCTGCTTGTCTTGCAGCTGTTTCTCGATGTGTTTGTGTTTCTTTCCACTTCACCCGCTGCCCCCTCCCACACCTCCGGTTCACCTTTTCTGCATACGACACAGTATCACCTTTGCGGATTTTACCATTACACATCCCCCCCTCACACGCAAATTCCTCATGCCCCATAGATCACTACTTTGGTTGTTGGCCCATGACACGGCCAGAGTAACTACCCTACATGTGTCAGATACCTTTATGGTTGTGTGGACTACCCTGCCATGTTTGCTTTCCATGTGCAATACCTCACGCACATAGGTACACGCCCATACTTCACTTTCATTACTTGGTTGGTATACCCGGGTACTACCCGTTCGACTGTGTCACATACAAGTTCGGCTTATACCGCTGACTTCTGGATTTTGCAAACCTGTTGTACTCATTGGTAGGATGGCACCTTTTCCTATGTCCATGCTATTCCTTACACATATCCGACTGTTGAGGACAATGCCTCCCCACAGTTGACGGTAGTGTTTCCACCTTTTCAATTGGCCACAGTGTGACATTTGTGGTGAACACAGCACATTTTACAGGCCGACACATACCCACGGTCAGTTCGGAAGATAGAACTTACAATTCTTGCCTATATCTAAGCTTAGTCTTGTAGCATTTCGGTGGCTTATTCTGTTTTTTCTGACATTTATGTTATATACGTACGGAGAAAAACTGTTTAATGCAACTATTACATGATGTCTGTGGAATAATTATGTCCTATAATCTCTGGACATTTGCCATGTTTACAAGTTTGTGTCAGGACACATCTGCCCGCAGAGGGACTGTCGCTCGCAAAGTGGGACAGGTGGTAATCTTAGTCGACGGTACGGATCATACTGTTTCTTTCGGTCTACATGTGTCCTTATTGTTGTAGCTGTTTATATGCTCCTTCTGTTTTGTTTACATGCATATTCTATTTCCTATCACATTTGGTGTGTGACATATGGACATACCTTTTGTACGTGACTATTACATCCCTTGTGGGATATGATTCGGACATACGGTCACTACATATATCTACATTTCTCCCCGTGTATTTTGTTATGGACACATTTGCACAGCTATATACCCTCCCTCACATTAGGGGCCCGCTGGTGACCCTCTCCATTGGGCTGGATGTACCTCCTGGTGGCGCGCTAACATATGATACATTTCACATCCACGTGGTATAGCTATCAACACTACGTTGGACTACGGGCACACGGTTTTCATGTCATTTGTTCAAGGGTAGGGACCCGTTATTCCCTACCGTGCATTTGTGTTTGCTTCTTCATTTTCTGTTCGCAGGGACTATCTTGCATGCTTTGCATACGTTTCAGTATCCACGGACACTGATAGGTGTGATTACTATTGCAGGCGGAATATAATATTCAGCAGTTTAGGTTGCTCATCGACAGCCGACATTGACACGCCTCCCTGTGCAACTTCGATATGCCCCATGCACTCACGCACGTTTCCTATGCACGTGGCTGTGGCAGCTGCGTGCCTTCATTAATATGCATATGGCATGACTATTCCATATATATGTCGCACGGCCGGTGCAAGCCTTACGCCGGCCTTGCACCAAGCTTCATGAATCTCGGGGACTGTTATGCTTATTGGGATTGGGGACATGTTTGTGATTAACTCTGAAATGTTCCATTCATGTACATATGTCCTTTGAATTATTTCCTTTTAATATTAACAAATACATAAAAAAGGAGGGAAAAATGTACTGTTGGTTAAGAGAAGTGAAGCTTTCTTCACATTCTATTTGCGTTGTCATAGCAACAGTAAACTGCTGCAGTTTCTAAGGACACTGTGAATCTGCGAAGTGCATTTAGCATCACAGATAACAAATAATAAGAAAAAGTAATGTTGTTTTAGTTATTAAAATGAAAAACAACCTAAACAAGGTAAAATAAATACACAATAGGACTATTTATATATATTTTATGACTTATCCTCATAGGATTACATATTCCTGGAAACACAACTGAAATGTTCCCAAACTACATGTGCACTGAAATGTAGCTGCTTGGTTAAAAAGTATTACTCATTTTAACATGCTGATTCCACAAGCTGTCTGCACTGTAAAAGTTACATTTTACATGTTACTTGAAACTGACAGTCTCTAGAGCACAAGAAAAGATACATATTACTTTTTGCAACATGTTATTTTTGCAAGTTACCTCACACTCTGTACCGGTAGCGTTGTTGCCTCACAGCAAGAGGTTCTCCCATTCGATTCTCGGCTTGGGTTGGGAGTGCCTTCTGTGTGAAGTCTGCATGTCCTCCCCGCGGTCGAGTGGGCATTCGAAAGACATGCGTTAAATGGGCGTGCCTTCATTAAAGGTTGGGCATTGAGCTGGCAACTTGACACCATAAAAAAAAAAACAAAAAACAAAAAAACAACTGCCTATCATTAGCAGACTGGAGTTCCGCTGTGGCGACCCCTAACTGGGAAAAGCCTTAAGGCAAACAACAACAACCTCACCCTCTGTACAGACTCACTTGGCAACTGATAGCTATTCATTTAAAATATCAGTTTAAGTATTAAATGTGCCCTTGAAATGCTATTGACATTTTTTAAAAAAATAATGCGAACTATAAAATGAATGACTTGAAAAAAGTGAAGTTATGCATAGATTTCAAAGACAGTTCTTGACATTACAGTAAAAGTAAAAATGTATATTAACAAGGAACTATTGAAGTTGTTTAGTCTTCCAGTTAAAATAGCTTACTGTCAACATTCTGTGATATCAGAAAGCTTGAAGAGCTAGGAAATTACTATTCTTTGTCTTTATAATGATTATTAGACAGATGTTAGACTCTGCTTAGTTTAATGAATTGTGACATATGTTTATGAGGAAAAGTGGACTCAGTTACTCACATTGGACTACACATTCCTGGAAACTCAACTGAAATGTTCCCAAATTGCTTGTGAATTTAAATGAAACTGCCTGATTAATAAGCATAATTTACTTTAACAACCTGACTCCATAAGCTATCTGCACTATATATGCTACATTATATATGTCACTTGCATATGACAGTCTCTAGAGCACACGAAAAAATACATATTATTTTTACCACATGCTATATTTGCACTAACCATACATTCTAAACTAACTCAATTGGCAACTGACAAGTTATTTATTTGAAACCTCAGTCTAAATATTAATTATGCCCTTGAAATATTGTTGCCGTTTTGACAAAACAAAACCTGAACTGAAAAAGGAATGATTTGAGTAAGTGAAGTATTGTACAGATTTCAAAAACAGCTATTGACACTCAATATAAGTAGAAATGTATACATGCAAGGAAAAATTGAAATGCTTTATACTTTTAGTTAAAATAGCTTATTGTTAACTTTTTGCTTTATCAGAAAATTTAAAGAGTTAGGAAATTATTTATAATTTATCTTTATAATGTTTATTAAAGTGATGTTAGTCACTGACTTGTCTAATGGATTGTGAGTCATGTACAAGACGGACTACCGAATGTTATTTCTGTTTACCTATGTTTGCTGAATTTCTTTTATTAGTACTGATTTAAAACAAGGGAAAGAAAGGGAAGGGAAATCTCTGCTTTTGGTCAAGGGAGGACAGGCTTAAGAGTATTCTAACTGCCCCAAGAACTCTCAAAGATGCTCTAAATACTAGTTGATTAATACTTACCTATGGTAAGTCTAGATTACCATACAGGTACCTTCACATTCATTCCAGACCTGATGTGATTACCCATTCTGGAAGCAGGAGGTGCCCTATGCAGGATGGGAATTGTCAGGGTGATCTTAGTTCATTCTTAGACTCTGCTTTGTAAATCTTTAAATATATAAAAGCACTGCACACTAGAATGTAGGGTGCCTCTACTCAGAGTCAGGATACCACTGATAAGCCATGTCTTTTAATAAATGTAAGTTAAAGTTGGTGAGCTGAAGAGTGGGAAAGTAAAGGAAGACGGTACACCTACAGTAAATTTATATTTCATTGGTAATCACTAATTGTCTCCTGTAGAGTCCTTTTAGTCAAATTATTTTAGTAATAATCTATTTGTTGTTGGCTTATTTACTGTATGCTCTCCTGTTGCATTTAATTTATCCAAAATTACATATCTGACATGTTTTGGATCTCTTAAGGGTAACTAAATATTGGATATTTTCTAAGTCAGCATAATAATTGTTTACACTACTAACATTCCATCCTGATATATAAAATACTATAGAACAATAATAGAATAATATAGAATTTCATATCTCTTTTAAGAAAATTCTCCATATAATAATTCAACATATGGAGCTCAGTTGATATTGTTGGTTATAGGTATGAGTGATAATCCAATAGATCTATCTTTATCTATTGGATTAGGAATGACTTTCATTCCATGTTTAATGGGAAATTCATATTTACTTGTATTGGATACTTTAGAATTACTGTTTTATATAAGTACTTTTTTAAAGCCTGACTAGAACTTTACCCTACTTATATTTAAAGAAGAAAGAGCATTAAATTACACTCCCACGTTTACACACATAAAAATAACATCCAATGTTATCAGAGAATATGGTATAACTACTATAATCAAAACAAAAAAAAAGAAGCAAAAAGTTCCTTCCAACAATAACTTGAAATGGATTTAACATTCTTATCATTAAATACTAATGGCTTAAATAATGCAAATAAAAGATCAAATGTACTAAAATATTTAAATATAAATAAGGCACAAGTAGTATTTCTCTAGGAAACACATTTTAAGACTAATGATAGCTTTATTTGGAACCCTAAGGACTATACAGTCTTAGCTCAATCCTCCTATTGAACAAAGACAAAAGAAGTATCAATTCTCTGGAAGAAAAGCATAATCACTCCAAAAGTTATTTATAAATATGAAGACAAAGAAGGTCTACTAGCATTTGCTATAATTAAATTTAATAACAGAATATGGACCTTAGCTAATCTATATTGGTTCCCAGGGATTGGAGCAGGAACAGTTAAAAACACCTAGATTTTATTTCCAACAATTATAAAGGAAATCTTATACTGGGAGGAGACTTTAATTGTACCTTAGAAGCTTCTGAAACCACCAAGATGTCTTTTCACATAGCAACTATTTCAAAATCCTTAAAAAATGGATTGATTCATTTAATTTAATAGACACTTTTAAAGTAAAAGATGATAAATCCTTATTATTTTCCCATAAAGACCATAGATTTGGAACACAAACCAGAATAGACAAATTATTCATAGTTCAAGATTTACAAACAAAAATCCTCAACTTCTCAATAGTTCCATGCCCCTTCTCAGATCATGACTCTCTGATAATGAATCTCCAAATAGAGTTTAAACCTTTAATCCTCTCAACTAGAATTCCATCATATATCATGAAAATTAAAGAATTTAGACCCTGGATATTGTCAGAACTACAATTATTTCTTGAAATTAATAATACAACAGAAATCAGTAGAGTCATGGTTTGAGACTCACTGAAAACATATTTATTTGGTAAGACCCTTAGCTGGTACAAAAACAAAGTTAGAGAGTAGGATTCTGAATCATTAGACTTGCAAAGCAGACTCTTGACAGCAAAATCTAAAAAAAAAAAATCAGAATTGTCCACAAGTCAAAAAAGAAATAGAGGAATTAAGTAAAAAAATATAATGAAATTCTAACACACAAAACATGTCTAGCCTTGAAAAAATTAAAAATAAACTCATTAGCCACCTCCCCCAGATATCTGCATAACTTATCTACAAGAATTAAAATACACTCTAAAGCAAATAACATTAGTAGTATATATCATGAAAAGAAAAAGAACAAAGTATTAGATATAGGAGACATCCTTGACGCATTTTGGTTCCATTGTATGGAACACTTCAAAAAAGAAGATTTAGATACCAACCAAATAAACGTAGATGCAAATCTTATCAATATAAAAAAAATCCTGAAAACTTAAAACTAGACCTACAAAAACCTATATCCTACAAAGAAATTGTTGACAAGATAAAAAAAAGTAAATCTAACAAAGCTCCAGGGATAGATGGTATGATTACAGAAATTTACAAACTCTTCCCTTCAGCAGTAATCTCCCTTTTTCATAAAACTTTGCTAGAAGTCCAGTCAGAAGCAAAAATACCACCCTCATGGAAATATTCTCTTATAATAACACTTCTAAAAGATAATAAACTGTTAGACCTTTGCACCTCATACAGACCTATATCATTACTGAATAATGATTACAAAATATTCATGTCAATCCTAGCTAACAGAATGAAAATTCCACTTTCAAAGACAATTAATAATGATCAAACTGGATTTTTATATAACAGGCACAAACATGATAATATTAAAAGGATACTTACTCTTATAGATTATGTGAATAAGGAAGATAGAGAAACACTTGTAATCAGATTAGAAATAGAAAAAGCATTTGATTCCCTCAACTGGGAATATCTATTTAAAACTTTAGCATTATTTGAATTTCCTCCTCCCTTCATTTTATTACTAAAAAACATATATATTATTAATTTAGCCTGCATTAAATTAGGTCCTTTCTAATCAGAATCTATCCATATAATGAAAGGTACTAAACAAGGATGCCCCCTTTCTCCTATTTTATTTGCTTTGGCTGTAGAAATACTTGCAGAAATAATACACAATAATCCAAGAATAAAAGGAATAGAAGTCTATGACCAGTACATATCTAAAATAATGCTTTTTGCTGATGATATTTTATTAACCCTATCAAACTCCAGAGAGTCATTAAGAGAGCTAGAAGAAGTAATGGAGACATTTTATAAGATTTCAGGCCTACAGTTTTATAGATAAAAATCAAAATTTCTATTTTATAATAAGAAAAAAGACTTGCAAATTAGAGCTAAATCCATCATAAGAAAACAAGAACTTACGCTAAATTATTTAGGAATAGTGTCATGCAAAACTATAAACAAACAATATTAATAAATTATAAAAACATTATTAAAACAATAAATAAATATATATATATATATATATATATATATATATATATATATAGAAAGGTGGAATAAAATTATATTAACTTTTGAAGACAGATTGCAATTAATAAAAATGGTCTTATTGCCACAAATACTATATGTAGCATTAGCAATACAGTTAATTCCTAAAAGATGCATTTTTAAAGAAATAAACTCATGTTTAATAACATTTTATGGTATCCCAAAAAGAATAGAGTAGCTCAAACTCATCACATTAGACCCTGGAAACAAGGAGGATTGAACTTCCCAGAAATAGAAACATATATAAAAGCATCTGTGCTTAAAACTACAATAGACTGGATAAACCCAAATTATTTTGCCAACTAGAAAGAATTAGCAATGGCTATATTAACAAATGAATTTAATCTGTTAAAAAAATGAATAGTAGACAAATCAAACAAACCCTGGTACATATTATGCATAAGTATACAATCTAATATAACTAAACCTTCTAAAACAACACTGATTAATCATTACATCAATTCCTTTAGGAAACTTATCAATGAAAACATAGATCTAAAACGTTGGTTTGACCTTTTAACCCCATTTACCATCACTAAGAACTTTCCTTACAAAATATATAGGGAAACAATAACCTCCTGGGAACAAAATGGATTATTATGCTGGTTTCATTGTGTAAATAAATTAAATGTTTTAGATATACATATGATAAAAACTGCTTACAATATTCCAACACAGGACTGTTTAACCTTACAAAGCATTCTAATGTACACTCAAGATTTATCCAGATTAATAATTTCTCATCTAAAGATATTCCAAATCTAATAAGTTTTCTGTATGACTTTATATATAATAGTTGAGAAAAGTAAAATTCCATTTCAAATCTATATAAAGTGTTAATAACATATAAATCAATTCCCAAACCATCATACTGGCAGTCCTTAACAAAAGGTCAGTCATTGCAGTTAAAAGCAATGCTCACTAAAGCAATTATATAAGTCAGCACTAAAAATTAAAAGCACTACACCCTCACTCCCCACTGGCCCTGGTTTTCAATTATTAAGGAATTCCCAATATTATTCTAGCATGTCCAAAGGTCAGTTGTCAATCTCCTCTCCGGTCCAGCTGGTGAATCTGGGAATCTTGAGGCAATGTTACAACTGCCTCATGTACACAGACAACCCTCTCCTCCTCCCAACAAATTCCAACACATGTGAGAGATGCAACCATATAGCCAAACTGGAGGCTAAGCTCTCTCAACTCAGTACTGGCATAACCAGTCAGGAGGAGAAGGAAACCATACTCACTACAATTCCAGTCTCACATAGACCTGCCACGACAGCAAACCAAACACATAATCACAGAAAACATACTCGGAGGCTCTAAATAAAGATCTGCCAAGCAGCAGAGACCTCCAAAGCAGACACCCAAGCAGCCGCTACCCCAAAACAAAACAAGTGCAACACATATCTCACAAAGCCAGTGTGCCAAACAGTCACAGCCCTTAAGACTAAACAACACACCTGATACACTTGTAATAGGTGACTCTATCGTTAGGCACACTGACGTCCCGCCACCAGGCTGAACAAGGAGAGGGTCACGGTGAGCAGCCTGTCGGTGCTAGGATCCGCCACATAACACAAGCACTCAGGTCACTCCAAGGCAAGTACAAATATGACTCAGTCATTGTCCATGCTGGTGTGAATGACCTGAGACGTACCTCCCTGGACTACATGAAGACAGACATAAAGGAGCTCTCTGAGCATGTAGCCCAGGCCGGTATGACCCTGACCTTGAGTAGTATCTTACCCTCACCAAGAATGATGCCACAATATGAAGACAAGATGATCAATTTCAACAATTGGCTTAAGTACTGGTGTCATTCAAAGGGGATCCAATGCCTGTCAGCTTGGGATGATATGCTCGACAAGCCACGATGCTTCGCTAGGGACGGCTTGCACCTGTCACCCCGGGCTTTCGGATATTGGCAAAGGCTCTTGCTACCCCATAGTGCCTTTTTAGGCAAGGCTCAAAAGACAAACCCACCTCCATAGGTATCACAAGGGATAAGAAACTAAAAGTAATGCTGCTCAACGCCAGAAGTCTAAACCTCAAGATGCATGCACTCGAAACTCTCCTTAGCATGGAGAACATCGATATCTGTGCAGTAACAGAAACCTGGTTCAGGGCTCGAGAGCACCCCAGCACTACCAGGTTATACCTCATACCATGCTTTTCGGCCCCAAAACTTGGACCGAACCACAAAAGGAGGGGGAGTATCAATATTCATCAAAGATACCCACACCTCCAGGTTGGTGGCAAAGCACGAAGCATCAGAGACTATCCATGTGCAACTAACAGTAGGTAAAACTGCCTTCCAGTTTATAGCCTGCTACAGACCACCCTCCCAAACCCAGGAACCCCACTCGGCCTTCCTGAGAACACTGGAAAATATGAAGGTCTCTCCAAACACCATTATATTGGGCGACTTCAACTACCCAAACATAGACTGGTAGCATTACTCTAGCTCCAACACCCTAGCCCAAAGGTTCCTAGAATTTATAAACTCAAATGCTATGGAACAACTTGTTACCACTCCCACAAGAGGGGAAAACATACTGGACCTGATCATCACCAACATGGGGACTCTATGCTCCAGACCAGAAGTGTATCCCTCACTGGTAAGATCAGACCATAAACTAATCTCACTGGATATTCACCTCCCGACCCCACCCCCTGCCCAGAAAACCACAGTGAAAACTTCTCTAAAGCAAATTTTACACTCCTCAAAACTGAGGTGGAATCCTTCAAAGCCCGCGGCCCTGTGGAAGATAATGCCCAGACCGCAGAATCCTTTATAAATGCATTCTATGAACACCTTCAGGAATGCATGGATCATGCGATCCCAAATAAAACCAAGACCCAATCCTCCAAAGGCAGACGTCCTGTCTGGTGGACCCCAGCCATAAACAAACTATACAATAGAAGGAGGAAGCTACTAAATGATAAAGCAAAATCCCAAAAGGGAAGGCATCACTGATCAGTATTAGCAAAAACTACAGGCACACATAAAATTGTCTAAGGCCAGCTTCGAGAGAAAAATTGCACAGGACACTAAGGATAATCACAAGGCTTTCTTTAGTTATGTTAGGAACCTGGGTGGTAATTCCCAGATATGCTCGAATTAGTCCAAAATGACAAAAATACACCGAACCCACAGACATTGCCAACATCCTAGCTGACAGGTTCAGTGCAAACTTCTCCCCCCCCACCAAAAGGGCAAATATCTATCCCAGCAGAGTGCTGCCCCCCTGACATCTCAGATGCTCAGGTAAGAGCCGCCCTCTCCAAAGCAAAAAACACAGCATCAATGGGACCAGATGGTGTCCCGGCTGTCCTACATGAACTCAAAGAAGAGCTAAACCCAAACATAAAACTACTGTTCAATCTCAGCCTTACTACAGGATATGTACCCAAAGAGTGGCGTACAGCAACAGTGGTCCCTCTCCATAAAGGTGGTGCCTCAACGGATCCTGGAAACTATCGCCCTATAAGCCTGACTAGCTTGGTCTGCAAAGCTATGGAAAGGATCATCATGGACCTCATAAATAAAGATATTGGGGACCTACAAACACTGGATCCTACCCAGTTCGGCTTTGTTAAGGGCAGATCCTGCCTCTTAAACCTGGTTGACTTCTTTGAAACAGTCACCAAGGCCATTGACGAGGGGAAGGTGGTCCACACAGCCTACCTGGACCTCGCAAAAGTCTTCGATACAATACCCCACTCGGGCATTATAGATAAGCTCACCAGCTTAAATATAAACCCCTATGTCACTAGATGGATTGCAAACTGGCTCAAGGACAGAACCCACATGGTTAGAATTGCTGGAGCCATGTCAGACTCCAAACCAGTTACAAGTGGTGTCCCACAAGGCTCAGTCCTGGGACCTCTCTTGTTCGGTATATATTTCTCAGAGGTACCGGCCAACACGGAAGGACTGTGGCTGACCAAGTTCGCAGATGACTGCAAACTGGGTGCCATAATCGACTCTCCAGCCGACACAAGCATCCTCCAAAAGGGCCTCATAGAAACAGACAACTGGTGCCAGTGCCATGGCCTCAAGCTAAATGCCAAAAGTGTATAGTCATCCCTTTGGCAAAAACAAAGTGCCCACAAATTACCACATAGGTGGAAATCCATTAAGTACAGAAGAAGTAATTAGGGACCTGGGGACCCAAGTTGATAGCAATCTCTCATTTGACAACCACGTGGCCAAAGTGGTTAGAAAAACATTTTATATAGCCCACCTAATCATGAAGGGATTCACATCTAGATCAGGGAGGTTATTGTGCCTCTTTACTCATCCCTCATCAGGCCCATAATTGAGTACAATGCCCTTTTGGGATGTACCTTACCAGACACCTGCAGCAACTGGAAAGACCCCAAAAGTACCTCACCAAGAGGATCAAAGGGCTCAAACAGATGCCATATGCTGCCCGGTTAAAGAAACTCCAGCTCTACTCAGTGGCATACCACCTGTTCAGAGGCGATCTGTGCCTGACGTATAAAGCCATGTCCAACCCGGAATTAATGGACATGCTGCACCTCAGAAAATCAAATCCCATCGAGCTACGAGAGACTTGAACCTCAGCACTGAAATAAATAGGACATGCTGGAGGGACAGATTCATAACCCAGAGGCTCCCTTCACTCTGGAATAAAATCCCAGTCCAGGTTAGGCAGAGTCCCTCATTGACTCTCTTCAAGAGGAATCTTGATGAGTGGATGGGAGATCGTAGGTTTACCCCGGGTATCACTTCTGTGTCACTGTTAGATAGAGGCACAGTATACTAACCTCGAAAAAGGGCATAGCAAAATAAATTTAAAATGGGTGGCGAAAGCCAAACACATTCTGGCTAGGCTTATAAATGCCCTAGGGCAGATAGCCTAGTATGAACCTATGAACCTATAAGTAACATCTTACTATCAGTTAATTAGACCTCTAACACTCAGTACTGGAAAATATTTAACTGGAAATACTTACATAGAGCATTTCTAACACCAGATAGAATTAAAAAGATCAGTACTACTAAAAATGTTTTTTGCTGGAGGTGTGAAAAGTCAAATAAGCAGACTGGATTCATATTTTTTATGAATGTAATAAAATGAAATCATATTGGAATGGAATCAATCATTTTTACAAACTTTATTGAATGAATCCTTTACCTTAACTAAAACATTGACAATACTAAATGTAAATGAAGGTCCCTACCTGAATAAGACATATATGTATTTGTTATGGACAGTACTTGCTATATCTAGGAAACGCATAATCAGATGGTGGAATTCAAATACACCCCTAACCTTGGAAGAATTCTACACTTTACGGAAGACAACTGCATTGATGGAAATAAAAATCAAAGAACTATGAATCTTTCCCAGGCCATTGGTAAATAATCCTTAGAAGAAAGTTATATGTTGGATACTCTGCAATAAGCAGTATTGTATCTCTGATAACTGATCTGATAATTCTATATTTAATATACAGTGTATATAAGTGAAAGTTAGGCTATTGTACATATTGTATATAGTTGTTTAAAATATATTTAAAAATATTATGTAAATGTTATTTTAATTGAAAATAAAAAAAATATTTGAGCAAAAAAAATATATGGCTTCTCCTGCTGAGTTTGACAACAGTGAGTTGATTATTGTTGCTTGATCTTAGGGGCCTAGTGGAGTGATAGGGTTGGAGTAGAGTTTGAAGGGAGTGGATGTTATTGAGGTGGTTAATAAATTTATGAGCAAGGGTGAGTTAATTAAAGTGAAGGAGTTGTGGGAGTTCTAGCCAGTTTAGTTCTTTAAGGGAGATACAATGATGGCTGTGGTAGGAGGTCCCAGTGGCAAATTTAGCAATTTTGTTGTAACAAGCATCCAGCTTGTGTAGGTCTGTTTGTCTAAGGTTGGTAAGTATGGGGGATAAATAGAGTAGGGTGGAGATTAGCTGGGAATTGGCTATGGAGATTCTAGCTGCCTTGGTTAGGAATTGGCGGCTTCGATATACTGCACCAAGTTTCTTGTGAACTTTTTTATTGTGAGAGATATGTGGGTGGTCAATGTGTATGATTAAGGGGCAATGTGTACGATTAGCTTGGATAGTGTATGATGTACATTTCAAGTCGAGTGTGGCAAAATGAAGAATATGCTAATGAGTAGGGGGTACCCCAAGCTTTTTCTAAACAACATATTAGATGAGGTTAAAATGAAGAGAACATCAGGCCATTTCATACCCCTGCTTGGCATAGTTATTGGAGGACAGGTTAGGGTTGCCAATGATTTGAGGACAAGTTAAAGTCAATTTCAGTGAGCACTAGTATTACCTTTTAATACTCATTTTTTAATATCCACTCGATAATACAAAAGAACTGTGGTTGACCAGGAATTTATTAGATTAATAAGAGAATGACCTAAAATAGTTTACAAAATAGATGCCTGTTTAAAATCTTTACATGGACAGACCAGCCTCCGTGAGTGCAATGGTACAATTGTGAGGCATGGCCACTGTTCACACTGTAGTTCATAGATTCATAGGTTGGTACTAGGCTATCAGCCCTAGGACCTATACAAGCCTAGCCAAAACAATTTCCTGGCTATTTCTTCCCACAATATTTACTTCCCTGGACCCCTGTCTAGCAGTGCGACTTACATGATCCCTGGGTTGAATTTCCTATCTCCCATACAATCGTCAAGGTTCCTTTTGAAGAGTGCCAAAGAGGTGCTCTGCTTGACATGTACGGGCAGTCTATTCCAGAGTCTGGAGAGTCTCTGGGTCAGGAACCTATCCATCCAGCATGTTTTGTTCATTGTGATGACAAGGGATAGATCCCTGGAGCATGTGACTCTGAGGGATTGGGATTTCTTTAAGTGTAGCATGTCCAACAGCTCTGGGTTTGACATGGCCTTGTATGTTAAGCAGAGATCGCCTCTGAGTAGACGATATGTGACAGAGTATAGCTGGAGTTTTTTTAGATGGTCAGCATATGGCATCTGCTTTAGGCCTGTGATTCTTTTAGTGAGGTATTTCCGTGGCCTTTCCAGCTGTTGCAGAAATCTTGAGAGGTACATACCAAATGGGGTGTTGTATTCTATAATGGGTCTAATGAGGGATGAATACAGTGGGACAATGACCTCCTTTTTTCTGGATGAAAAGCCCTTAGTGATGAGGTGTGCCACATAGAAGGATTTCCTGACTGTTGTGGCAATGTGGTTATCGAAGGTGAGACCACTGTCCACCTGTGTCCCTAAGTCTCTTATCACACTTTCGGTATTTAGTGTACTCCCACCTATGTGGTAATTCATGGGTAAATGTTTTTCCCAAAGGGGATAACTATGCATTTCTTGGCATTGAGCTTGAGCTCATGGCTCTGGCACCAAGCATCTGTTTCTATAAGGCTCTTTTGTAGAATAGCCGCATCATTTAGGGATTCAATAATTGCTCCCAGTCTGCATATCTTAGAGGGGAAAAGTTTTTCCTTATATAACTACTGCTAATTTAAACTTAAATAAAAGTATTACTGTGGTAGTAAGGCTGTCATTTATGTTACAAGGTGCCAGTGTTCTGTTTGTTTTTACACTGGCAAAACAAAAATGGTCATTGAGATCCTGAACAGACCAACATCAATATTACATTCACAAAAAGGATAAAAGGAACACCTTGTTCAAACATATTTAAACATATCCTACACATTATTTTAAATTTTTTGTCATTGATTATGTATAATTGGGTCCAAGCAGAGCGTGTTTGGATGATTTTTTACAATACAAGGAACTTAAATGGCAATTGAGATGTTATGCCACTATTGTTTCCCAGTGTAAATGGAACAGTCTCCATTATCAGTGTGCTCAAATTAAAGGCAGATTATGACATTTGATATTCAATCTAATGCAGTGTTTTTTTTTAAAAAAAATGCTGCTTTGGTTTTTAACATATTTTATCAATTTTGAAATATTTTCTAATTTCATAATATGGTGTTACATCTAGATTTAGAGGTCTTCTTAATTTTCTGACTAGCAAATTGTTTAATTTAATATGGCCATGTGGCTGTTTTTAAAAAGGTGTAAATTAACTTAATTTTTGGTGATATATTATTCTGATGGTCCATTTTAATCGGATGAAAGTATGTAATCAAATTGCATTAAACAGTGTGGAGAACTTCTGATCCTTGCTTCTTTGTTGTTTTTCATGGTTTGAATTGTGTGGCTCATACTGTAATCCTGGTAATACATGATGCTGGGTTTTCTTTCTTAAGCATTCTATCATTCCCTGAACTGATTCAGAATTCCATTTTACTGTAATAATAAGTTCATGGTGCTGCACATTTAAACGTGCACTACTACCAATCCTAAAACAGATCCTTAACATGCGGAATGGATTTTGGTCCTCTGCCTTTGAGCAAAATATTCAAAGAAGAAAATGAGCATTTGTTTGGAATTTTATGAGATTTCAAAAGAGAGAAACTGTTTGGGAAATCAAACCAGCATTACAAATCAAAATGATTATCAAACATGTATCTATCTATTGATCTAGCTACACACACACACACACACACACACACACACACACACACACACACACACACACACACACACACACACACACACACACACACACATATATTTATGTGGATCCATTTCTGAAGCTCAAAATACTAAAATTTTGAATTTCAGTATATGGAGACCTGAAGTTGGAAACTGCAAAAACACGAAACAACACAACACCGAAACATTGAAACACTGTACAACAAAAAACAAAAGTAAAAACACAACCCTCTTCCAACATAAAAACAAAAATAATAATAAACTAAAAACAAATAACAAGAACATATGATTTTGCAGAGGGGCAATCTCTGCTACTTATATATACCAATTACAAGGTTGCACTAATTCCCCAAAACAATAAAACTTAACACATTTGTAGCCAAAACCCCCAGAAAATAAACACCTACCTGTATTTCCGTACATAACCAGACATCAGCTGCCATGTGGAAATCCTACAACGTAGTGCCCTTTAAAGAGACAGCAAATAATAAACTTCACACTGCACCATACCTTCTGCGGATTTGGGAAATGAAGCTTCATTAAAGTGCAATTTTGAGCAACTGTACTTTCAGCATTCTGGTCTCAAGATACTGAAATTCGGAATTTCAGTATTTTGAGATTTAAAAGTGGACCCATATATGTATGCACACACACGCACTTATATATATATATCTATATATACATATATATATATATATATACATATATATATATAAATATATATATATAAATATATATATATATATATATATATATATATATAAATATATATATATATCTATATATATATATATATATATATATATATATATATATATATATATATATATATATATATATATGGGTCGACTTTGTTTAACTGAAAACACACTTCACTGAAACTCATTTAATTGAAAACTCACTTCACTGAAAATCAGTTGCCTGACCACAATTCACTAAAAATTCACTTCAGTGAAAATTCACTTGACTGAAACTCATTTCATTGAAAGGTATATGCCCTGTTCCCCATTGTAGTGTGATCCTGGAGTTAGTATATATAGTAAAGGGGTGTGGGGGTTGTAGCCCCCCACCTATTTTAAATGTTGAAAACCACAGACATGGATACTTACAAGTTGAATGAATAAATATTTCAAGAAGATAATATATACCTAAACTATGTGGGGTGGGCTAAGCTCTCCACAACTCCCAGGATCTCACTACAGTGGGGAACAGGGCATATACCTTTCAACGAAATGCGTTTCAGTCAAATGAGTTTTCAGTGAAGTGAGCTTTCAGTGAATTTTGCTCAGGCAACTGATTTTCAGTGAAATTAGCTTTCAATGAAATGAGTTTGAGTGGTGTGTTTTCAGTGAAATGAAGTATACCCATATATATATATATATATATATATATATATATATATATATATATATATATATATATATATATATATATAGGCTACCCATTCAAGAAGTTGAACAAAAGCTAGTCATATTGGAAGAAAAGCTGGTACAGCTGATTGAAAATCAGCTAATCAAAAGAATTGTCTGTTTATCCATTTCAAAATCACAGTTGTGCAATCTCACAGCTGGTATTTAAAAATAGCAGGGCATGTAACAGGTCCAGGGAACTTGCTCCTTGCAAAGAATTACTTTTTTTTCCTTTTTTAATTTTCAATTATCTGTTGTTCGGCTGTGTTTTTGATTTAGTGATGTAAACACACACACACACACACACACACACACACACACACACACACACACATATTATATCTATATATATATATATATATATATATATATATATATATATATATATATATATATATATATACATACACATATATATATATATATATATATATATATATATATATATATATATATATATATATATAAGCACTTTAGAATCCTGAAAGCCCAAAATCCTGAAAGTTCAAAAAACTGAAAACACAAAATCCTGAAAACACACAGGATACCAACACTTACTATTTTCCAGGACAAGTACATACAAAACAAATAAAACACACTATATTGTTGTTCTCCAAGTATAAGCAGGGGGGCAAGCCTCCTTTCCCCCTCACACCCCCTGCTACTTAAATATATCAATTCCAAGATTGTACTTAGTGTAGTGAAGTGCAATCTCGGAGTTGATATATTTAAGTAGCAGGTGTGCAGCCCACATGGGGATGCAGGGGCTTGCATGCATATAGTTGAAGGGTAATATGTTTCTGTATGTACTTGTGCTAGAATATAGTAAGTGTTGGTATCCTGTGTGTTTTCTGGATTTTGAGTTTTCAGTATTTTGAACTTTCAGGATTTTGGTCTTCAGGATTTTGGGCTTTCAGGATTCTGTAGAGCTTATATATATATATATATATATATATATATATATATATATATATATATATATAGATATATATATATATAAAATGACTTGTGTGGATCCCGTATTCAAGGTCACAACACAGACAAGAGTCATTACTACATCTGGAGCCATTTTTAAAAGGATATCAGTAGAAACCATTTGTCTGGGAGCAACATCTGCCACCTCTCACAGATATGCTGTGTCTTGACATGTAGTTGTTTAGCATTTATTAGATCCTGTTTTTAAATCATTATGTGAAACTTGATCTTAGTTTTGAGGTGATAATTCCTGAAAATGTCTGGTCATGAAATGATGCACAATATCTAAAAACATCAATACATGTTTACTTTATCTGTTAAATGTAATATCATGATCACTTCTTACATCTTCCTGTCATGTCCTGCTCTGAAAGTGGCTTGACAAGTTGATTGTGTAGGAATGAATCAACACAGTGTCTTGTTAATGGGAAAGAGGGAAGAAAACTAATTTTGATACAAGATCTATGTATGTTTCTTATACCCCAATTCCAGACTATTTACAATAAAATAATAGAGATGT